>NW_027271264.1:2595000-2749017 GCF_040938485.1 Diadema antillarum | reverse complement strand
AGCAGTGACTCAAATCTATCCAAGTATAACTGGGTTTTTGTCTTTATGTCTTACAGTACTTGACCCACGATTTGAATATTCGTGCTTATTTCACGTTTGTCTCGTTATGTCTCGCCCTATCTTGTGATAGTTTTACCTATCTGTACATTAAAAAAAGGTTCCAACTCAACTGTGCCTACTCACACATACAAACGTACATACACACGTACACGTACAAACACTAACACTGACGTTCACACACACACGTTCACACATATATATATATATATATATATATATATACATATATATTACATTATATACTGATATTTGAATCCTACCATTATGACTCACACCAGCATCATACCCTCCCCCCCCCCCCCCCACACACACACACACAGAGGAGGAGGAGAAGGAGGAGGAAGAGAAGAAGAAGAAGAAGAAGAAAAGAAGAAAAAGAAAAAGGGACAAATCAGGGGCAAATAAAAATTACATCAAATCAAAATACACGTTCGTTCATATTCCAGCTACCCCTTTTTATTCAATCTCAATACTTAAAACAGCATCAGTCGTTTGAAATATTATACAGTATCAAGAAAGTTGTATTCACAGTGAGATAATCGGAGTGCTAAAGGTGAGTAGTCACGTTTTTCTTATATACAAATCATTCCGAACAATACAAATACATTTCATCACAATGATATAATCTAATATAAATAATAAAAATTTTTTCCACTTTATCTTCTTCAAATTAAGTATCTAAACTCTCATCTGAAAATACTAATAAAACTATTCTAATTCATCTGGAATGCATTGATATAAAAGTTTATGATTTTCATATAGAATTGCGCGTTCAGTCATTCTTGTAATCAAAGTACAATATCATTAGTATACATTTATTTTTCTTTGATTTCATTCAAATCCGTATAAAATGCTTTCGGTACACTGACTTGGAAATAGCATGCTGGCAGTCTACATGATACGGCAATCAATATCCACTTGGTCAGTCAATTTACAATCTGAATCACGATTTTCCACCTCTGTGTACGGGCAGACACTTTGACATTTTGCCCGTCACGTGGTACCAGTGGTGCAAAATGTCAAGATGGAAAGCACCGGCGTTTAGAAATTGTTAAATAATTCGTGTACCACCGCGAAAACGGTGATAAAGTCGAAATTAGACTCAACACAACTACTTAATGTCTGTGAGTTTTACACTACACAAAATTGGTGTGTGGCCTCGAATATACAACACAGAATGTACTGGAATATACCCACAACTTTCAATGATAGGCCCAAGTACAGTCCACATTTACCGAGGCCAATCACAGCCAAGATAGGACAGAACAACATGGGTACTGATAATACATTTGCGGTGCTTATAGTCCAGAGTTAATGCATTGCAAAACACGCACCATCTATCATCGCAAATAGTGGGAATTTATCATATTATTGAATCACCGTGCAACAATGTATTATTATAGTGCCTAACTGTGCACTGAAACGAAAAAAAAAAAAACCAAAAACACTAAATCTCACGGTGCCACACCGTCCAGCAAGTCCTGTTATGAACACTCTTCGAATATTTCATTAAAGCATTTTTTTTTTCTCCATGGTACACGACAATGAAGACAAAATGGCGGACATGCTGATAGAATATCACATCATTACGATAGATCGCAGAATAGCACAGTTATCGTAAATCGTCACAGTCCCAGATTACATACAGTGTGATCAGCATGTCACGCTTTGGCTTCTGAGGGGTGCAAAGAATTGTTGGCATTAAGGACAGAGTTCATGCCCGGCAGACAGTACTTTATAGAAATTGCTTAGATAAAAACTTTGACAAAATAGAGCACGCTTCAACAATACGTATTGCAACGGTAAAATGATCACAAACGAGTTTGAAACATCAACTCGGACAATCACTCAAAAGAAAGTATGCCTTTAAAATCTAATAATAAGTCGATCAAACGAAACATCATAGATAGTATAAGTAACCCCTCTTTTTCGGGGGGGGGGGAGGCTCATACGGAATGAAAACATGACAATTCACAGACCTTGTGCCTCTCTCGATTGTTTGTTTTGGTAATATCAAAACATATTCGCACCATTCTCGCAGTACGTCATGTTCTATACTGTTACCATTACTAAAATTTTCTGCACCAAACATACTCGTCAGCCACGGCCTGCAGCTGCAAGCAAAGGCCCTCGTCACTGGAAGGGAAGAAAAGAGGGCGCCCTCCACGTCAATTGGTCTCAATTTCAGTTTTGTCCATATCATGATAATAACCTGCAGAGAAGGGAAATGTCTTCTTCGCTTTCCGAAGAGGAACACCTATCGATTACTCAAGGGAAGAATATTCTGTTAACAAGTTTCTCCCTTCAAAACACACGATAACCTTTTTTTTCCCTTTTGTTCTCACGTAGAATGGCATGACCAAAGACAGAGAGAAGAATATCAGTCGTTTGTCGATACTCCCGTGGAAAATCAAACTGAGGGAAGAGTCGGTGAAATCTATTAATAGCCTTCTTCCTTTACTACTCGAGCTTTGTTGTTGGTATTAACTTCAACTTTTGTTATTTGTAGAATGTCTGAAATCAGTATAATGATATCGTCATCATGTAAACGACTGACAGAACATACATTATGAAATAATCGCAGAATAACATTAACCTAATGGTGTTGTATTTAATGTATTTGGTATATTTTTAAAAGTTAATTACTATTCATCTCTTTGATTTAGTTACATCTGTATTCACTCGTTGCGTTCAATTTGTCTTATCTAGACATGGCTATGGCGTTAGGGGAACGTATTTGGATTAATATACGTCAGTAGTTTGTTTTGTTTTGTTTTTCAAACCAGTTCTTGAAGTGTAAGAGGTAGAAATATCATAGTATAATTCACAACAAGAAATTAGTCCAAGTATAGAAATAATCAGTCTAAATATCAAATTTATCCCTGTCATTTTTTCAGCCTCTTCCAGTCTTACCTCTCACATTTTTATTTAGTTATTTTTGTCTTACCCTCTGGCCGTTTCACACCAAACCTTCAATTTACGTGTCATTATAAGCTTGATAAGATTGATTGTATTTACACAATCTTGCAAACACGGCTTCGCTGAGCAGCTTTATGATTACCAACGGTTTAACGGCTCAATGGGCATGATAGCTATAATAAAAGATTTCCAGCTTGTGTTATTTACTGAGCTGTTTCTAGAATGAAAGAACTGCACACTGGGAGCGACAAAAGCTGATAAACTCCATGAATTTCAGACATAAGATCCAAAACATCATTCGCCTCGAGCTCGACATGTAAGTATCCGTTGCCCAAGCACGGAGATTGAAAATGAGTGCAAAAGGGTCTGTTGCCGTTAACTGTTGTAAATCAGCCACATTTTCCAAGGTCTCCTTTTTTTCTCTCATTGTAAATGTTGTTCTCCTATTGGTGGGCGTTGCCAGTCATATGGCATCACCCTATAGGACTGATGCCCATTTTCATACACCGCAGTATTCAGTGGTCACTTTGGGACAGAGCGAGAAGACGTCTTGTCCAAGGATATAACCTGACGTTTTTGGCATGGATTCGAACCCATACTCTTCTCTTCACAAATCTAAAGAGACCTGACCACTATTCCACATAACTCCGACAAAATTATTAATGTTTGATAGAATCTTGTTTAAGATAGTGAATAATGTGAAAATGAAAAAAAAAAACAACGTTGTTAGTCTTTCGTTCGTTCTTATTTTTTTTTCAGGTGTGAAGGGGGGTGAAGAGGGAGATAATCTTTGAAAGAAAAACTCGGTCCATGATTCGCTTTTACTGCTGCGGTGCTAGCAGGCTTCGCGGTGAGGCGACAGAAGTGGCGATGTGTAGTGGGGTGGGGGCGGCTAAGGTTGGTGGATGGGGCATCCCTCCGTGCATGGCCTGCGGGGCCGACGTGCCGGGTAGGACGGGCCGAGGAGCCGCGAGGAAGGAGCCGTACGTTGCCGCAGCAGCCGCCGCAGGGTATGAGGCCAGGGCCGAGCCGAACCAGGTCGGCATAAACGGCGACGCCCAGAGGCCCTGGCGGTGGGCCATCTTTAGACGGGCCATCATCTGTTTCTTCCATTTAGTTCTGGGACGGCGAAAAGAAGAGAAGAAGAATCGTAACGTTAGATAGTACAAACCAAATAAAAAAGCACTGACAATCTCTTTTCTGCGTTAATGACATTCATTCACATTTTTTTCTTTTCTCACGCAATGTCTTTTAACACCATGAGGTTGTTCCTGTATAGTGAAAAACCAATGAATATCAATAATTTCTGATGACTATCCCGATCACAATTGTGTTGACGATAAGAGTAATAAAGATGGTAGTGAAAATTGCAAGCGCAACACTGATAAACTAATTATGACACTGAGAATGACAACTACACTGCAGTAATAATTACTAACAGCTCTATTACTACTATATTATTATCCCACCACTCCCATAGCCTACTTCCCTACGATTACGAAACACTACTTATACTTATACTTAACTTATGCTAATACTATTACTGCATGTTATTTCAATCATTTTTACCACGCCAATTATTTTTCGTCATTCTCTAGAGCACACAAGGGGAAACAATAAAAAAGGCAGAAATTCTGTAAGACTGTCTATCTCCCTAGTATGTCCACATCTACTTTTGATTCCATCTTGACATAAAATTTATCGTTATGACTTCATGAAATGAGAAAAGCTCCCTTCGATACTAACTCTCTGAACTTTTTTTTTTCAGAGCACTTATATAGTTATATAGTTTTATATAGTCCCCTCTCTTCTCTCCCTCCCTCTTTTCCTCTCTCTCACTGTCTCACGGTTTGTTTTATACATGTATATAAATATAATTATATATATATATATATATATATATATATATATATATATTGTTATATTTATTTATTCATTTATTTATTCATTTACATTTTTGTGGCTTACTCTTTGTGTGCGCATTTTCTTGCATTTGAACATTGTTGATAAAGCCCTATATTTTATGAAAAAGCGAATCGTCAAAACCCTAGAAGTGCACTTTTTGTTTAGATAGAGTTCTAGATTTTCATTTCATAACGTTTATGAGGTCTCGTGTTTGTATGATGTGATGCGGCAAGAGGCCTTTTTTGTCGCTTTTAATGAAATAGTATGCCTAGTTCTTTTGAAAATACCTGCCCTATTTCAATCACGTGCTTGTGCTTTTCCCCCCGGCATAGTAGAAGCGCTAAGAGGCATCTTAAAAACAAAAATATTGCTAAAACAACAAAGTAAACGTTATGTAAACACGCAGTACTTCCTCATTTAGCTGCAAACGTGACATTGTTTAAGACAGGTTGAAGGAGAAAAGAATTGATTCGACGGTGTAACAAGATGCACAAATCATTAAAGTAATCAAGAGACGTGTTGAGGTAAAGCCGTTGTATCGCGTGTCTTCTCAAATAGCCGGCGTAACGACTGTTTTGATAACTTGACCCAAATTTTATCTCCGCTATACCTTCGACTGCGGCAGCTACAAATAGAATGCGATAATGAAAGGCCCGTTTATTGCACATGGCGCCACGTCGAAGCAAAGGGGGCTCTGCAGCGAGTGATGTTCGAGAAAACGCTGGCTTTGGGACCGAGTTACGGGGGTCAGGTGACGTGAAGTTCGATTTCTCGCCGCTGCACAACGATTCAAAGAGTACATGCACGCCATCGCACCTTTCGAGGATCGCGATTGGTTGATTTGGTGAATTCGCACTGCTGACGTAGATGGAAGGCGGCAGCCCGAACTCGCGAGCATCTGTTTCGTAAAATTGTCGTCACATCAAGTCGGATGAGCACTGTGTGAGGAATATGGCGCATAATGCAGGTACCTGTTTGAGATTTAAACGGTTGTTTCCTTGTGTATAGTGGCGAGAAAGTTCACGTGCTTATCTGATGAGTAGCCAGTGGGCATACAGGGCATTGATCGGCGGGGAAAGAGGGCTTCCCCCGCTGGCGGCTTAGACACGGCGGCTCCGCGTGCTGCCGTGTGCCAATATTGCATGCCGGGTTTTCTTAGCGCGACAGGGCCGCCACGGCTTGACGGTGCTCCGCCGCTGTCGTGGACATGTCTATACCCCCGTTCAGAAACCCTGGGACGATGCAACCGCGAGTCGATAATCGCGTAACCCGAGTCGTGCGCCAAACTGCGCGTTTTCCACCCGCAAATCGCTGACCTCTCCCGACCTTTGATCCAGAAGCAACGTTTCCCTTTCGGAGGAGACATCATAATCCCATGTCCATCAAGACTTGGTGCACTCAAGCATCGTTTTATTTACGGTGCAGATAGAGATAATTATCATACATGATTATATCTACACATAAATACGCATTATCCTTCCCGTTTTTCTCACTTTTTTTTTTCATCTAGAATACTTTGTATAATTAGGTATTTTTGTTGCATTTCTTACATGACTCAGCTTTTTCTCCCTCTTTTCAAAATCTATGAAGCATCTTGTATATAAAACATAAATAAGAATATGTATAATATACATATATATATATATATATATATATATATATATAAAACAAATAAGAATATAATTACAGGTGTATGTATGAAAGATATATGTATGTATAATATTATATATATATATATATATATATATATATATTATATATAACGCCATATACTGTTTTATATATATATCTGTTTGTATAAATACAAGGAACATTAACACAGTGGAACGCTCCCCCCCCCCTTGATAAGGAAGAGAGAAACAAAATGAGGGTATGGCAGAGTTACTATTAAAAGTAAAAAGGAGAAGAGAAAAGAAGAAGAGAATAGCTGAATTAAAAAGTTTCAAGTGTTCTTTCGAAATTTTTAACATGAGCCACAACAGCTGACGATGTCAATGCAAATAACTTTTATAATGTGACGCTGCTCTGATATTTCCTCACTCAAACTGATATGTGTGCAAGAAAAGTAATTATATACACTCAAATTTGTTTTTATCAGTCAGTTACACTGCAAAAAGTCCGGTGTTAAATAGTAAACACCGAGCTGGTGTTAAATTTTCGGTGCTCATTTATGGTGTTAAATTAACACCTCCGGGTGTCATTTCCAAATATAAAACTGTTTTTGGAAGAGTTTCTTAGTAACTGCACTTCTTGTTGATTTTTAATTTAAACAAGGCGATCAAGAATTTTACATTAAAATACTAGATTTTTGAAAAAAAATGTGAAAATAAATTTACACCAAAGTAACACCAGCTGGTGTGGTCTCTTATTGAAGCTGGACGGGTGTTAAACCATTGATATTAACACCAACAAATATCAAATCAACACCATGTGGTGTCATTTTTTAATTAACACCAGTATAGTGTCAAAATAACACCAGGTACAGTGTCAAATTAACACCACGAAGTGCCAGGTGAACACTTTTCAACACCATCACAGTGCATTTTCTACACCTGTGGGTGTGGTCCTCTATTGAAGTTTGATCGGTGTTAGATTTAACACCCATGGTGTTAAATCTAACACCGATGTTTTTACAGTGTATAGTAGCTGTATTTCTCCCTTTGAATCACAGTCATGACAGTGGCTAAATTGTAATGTCTCTGCATTCATCTAATGTCAGGAATGTAATCTATAGTCAGCCGAATATTACTTGGAAGAGAACTTTAATAAAGATTTGTGTGCACATGGAAGGGAGTCTTGACAGGGTGCGACATCATTGATGTTGCTGACTAGATTAACAGTCGAAGAATTGATTGCTCTTGTCGAATATGAACTAAAGAAAAAACAATATTATAAAACTTTAAAGTTTCAGTGTTTTCTTTTGTCAAAGAGTGTTTCACTTTACTTTGTTTAGTGAAGTCAACTGAAATACCTATGCAATGGTATCTCCCTTTCGCACAGTCCCATGGTATTATTATCTCTTATTAGATATCAATCTGTTTTATTTTAGTTTGTTTGATCTGGTGAAAGGATACAAATAGGCTGCAGATCAATATAATTTTCTTTAATATATATTAAAAAAAAATATTACAAAATAATAGCAAACTAGTACAAGAAAGCTGCGACCAGACCGGTGTATATGTGGTGTAGTTATTACATGCTTAAAAATTAAAACAAACCAACAAACAAACAAACAAACATGTACAACATGCTGACATGCTCCTTGTCTTGTTCTTGCAGTTGTTTTGTTCGTGTTCATGTCTTGTACTATGCCATGCGTCAAGAGCGCTGTCACGCCTGTGACGTGAAAAAAACCTATCTCCTGATCTTACACCTGCGAGGCTTCTGCCGAGTCGCCAGTCTTCCTACCTAAGCTTTGAGGCTGGCCTATTTTGTCGGCACATTCGCAAGATAAACACCTTACTCCTTCCCGGAGACGAGGTTGCGGAATCCGATCACGGGACCTTTCACGCCACGAGCCTCCCTTACCTAACACTGCGTGGCCGACTTGTAATACCCGCTCGTTCGAAGTTAAACCGAATCGGTTGTGCAGCGCTTGGGAGACCCCAACAAGTCTGTGCGCCCGAGCCACGCTCGGGGAAAGCACGGCGATCCGCTTTCAGTTGCCGCACACGGCAATAAGATTTATACAATCCCGCTGCCCGGAGATACTCCTGTGTTTTGACGAGTTGATATTAATTCCAACCGACCTGAGGAGTACCGGTAGTTTTTCCTTTCCACTTTCTCACGACAATAATAAGAAAAATTACGGGATACTTTTTTTGTGTGTCTTCTTTCCCACTATCGGGGAATGTTCGATATCCCCCCTATGCTGGCCATTGCCGCCAGACACGTTGCAGTTTGAAATTTTACCCGCGTGTGGATTTGGTCTATCATGTTCGTACGAGCTTGTAAAATTGAGATATATCGGTAGAATGGCACTTGTGATACTTGTACACTGCCCCCCCCCCCCGACGTACTATAAGGGCATATCTTCTGTCTACACCATATCGTGGGGGGGGGGGGGGCAATATCTTTCACGTGACTGATTTGCACAATATCTGTTCCTCGCCTCTCACGTACGAAGTTGACGAGCCGGCTGCATGGTTTTATAACGAGCATACCGACGAACGGGGAGACAAAAAAATCGATGAAAAATGTAAAGTAACGAGATGTTTTCGGGTCTTTATTTTCGCTACAAGCTATTACAGCTCAATCGATTCACGTCAAAAGACACATGTCATGGCACCGCCCCCTTTGACTTTAATTACACGAGGCAAAGACAATCGAAGAGTATGGGTATATTTTTTCCCCGCGTGTTTCTCTCATAGCTGTAAACACATCAATATTACAACGACACGTGCCAAAGGAACTTAAGATTTCAGAGACAAAGACAGGATGCTAATATTCGCTCTATTTCGAGGAACATTATGAATGACAAAAATTAGGTCTTCTTTTTTTAAAGATTTCCAACCTTCGTTTTCATTTCTATCTATTCAAATCGTTTCTAATCTATGCAAGATTCAATCATTAATCTTTCTCGGCATTCTAAGTGTAGAATGCATGTCTGAAAAGGCCTCGAGAGCTGAGATGATGCGAACCACATATAGGAATGAGAAAAGTTCATCGCTTGTCATAGAGATGTGATTGAACTGTGATGTTTTGTTTGTAAACCACATCCAACAGATTGTGAGTGTAGATTTTTTTTCCTCGTGTATGCATGAATGGTTACGATACGGAAATCACATGCGGAAATCGTACTATTGATAGAAAAAAAAACAGCAAACGCAAAACATCATTTAATCTGTATTAACGTGTTACCGCGATGCTGCTATAGGGTCACAGCCATCTCGCATCTGCCGAAGCCTGCTTAAATTTCAATTGTTCTTGTTTACTCCTGCCTTAAAGAAAAAGATTGCAATCTTGGGATGCTAAAAGTAATCCTCATCAATACTTTTCGAAAATCTGGAGGATTCTTATAGTTGTTGTGTTTGTGTTTTTCCCCAACATGTCACGTACCCGCCTGCTTGCATATTATGTCTGTTTATGACGCGCATAGCAGTAATAATTTGAACCAGTGGAATATTGGGAAACTGCACAAATGTCTTGAAAATGTCTGTGAAATGTAGTGAGATCGAAGGCTGGCGGTACCACAAAAGGAAATGGAGGAACATAAAAAGACGTACTTGATTCAAGCTATTAAAGCACGGCATTACTGAAAACACCAGTGCATTAATGATTATCGTGCGTGCAAATCAATAGACAAGAGCGGGGAAAATGAAATGAATTTATATTCTCCTTTTAAGTGAAATTTGAAACTCCTACAACCGCGCTACAAGGACATTCTTTGAAAGAGAATTAACTACGGCGGAATATCCACTTTTTTGACTAGTAAAGGTTGCATCCAAGCCTTCCATGCCCGGCGGGCTGTGCATTAGAGCAAAACTCGGCAGCAAAGTGCTAATTGCTCGGACTTGGTTTTTAACACTTTCCGAAAATGGCCGCAAGCCATCCATATCTCACCCACGAGTGTGGACGAGACAATACTAGTAGTATAAAATGATGGGGTTAGAAGGAGAAACCAAATAGCCATTTTATTAAGATTGGCTCATGGATGATCTAGGAAGCTCCTAGTAAAAGGGAGAGATAGATAGATAGATAGATAGATACATAGATAGATAGATAGATATATAGATAGATAGATAAATAGATAGATAAATAAATAGATAGATAGATAAATAGATAGATAAATAAATAGATACATAGATAAATAGATAGATAGATTGATAAAGGGAGAGAGGGAGTTTTAAAAAGTGGAATAGAGAGTTATTTGAATTATGGGAGAGATAATGAAATCAATGGAGGCATTTATACCAAGCACTTGTAAATATAATGAGAAGAAATTGGTTAATTAGTAGATTTTTGGTTTGACATACTTCTTCTGTTTGTTGGATGAAGAAGGGAAGGGAGCTCCAATGGTCCCAATGAAACATTACAAGAAAGTAAGAGAGAGAGAGAGAGAGAGAGAGAGGAGGTGTAGTGGAATTAGTGTGTAAAACTTGTTTGGAGTGGAAGATTTGACCGGGACAAAAAAAGGGGGAAAACAGGGTAAGAGAGACATGTATCATGTACACTGTAACCCGTGTATTGTTTTATCTGTGATATTACTGAAAAACATATTTATATAATTATGAAATCATGTTGAAGAAGATAAATCAAACAAAGAAACACACACACACACACACACACACACACACATATATATATATATATATATATATATAGAGAGAGAGAGAGAGAGAGAGAGAGAGATTAACAATAAAGAGAGGAGTATTTAAGAGAGAAAAAAATTAGACTTTTTTGTGTTTGTGTAATTGTGCGCATGCGCGTGAGGGATAACAGACGGTGAAAAGGAGAGAATCGAGAGAGGGTGAGGGAGAGATATATATCCGAGGGGATATACGACACACAAGCATCTGCCGTGTTCTATACAGTGCTGCAGGTAGTACAGTGCGGGGTCAATTTTCGTCAGTAGATATGAACGTAGCGATTCTTACATGAGTACAAAACGCCTCATTAAAGGCATCGCGTGTCTTGTATCATATCAAAGCTATGGATAAGTGTTTATCACGATTATCTTATCTCGTTTGTTTAAATATGAAACACCGAGCTGGTGTTCAATTTCCGGTGCTCATTCATGGTGTTAGATTAACACCTCCGGGTGTCATTTCAAATTATAAAATTGTTTTTTAACAGTTTCTTAGTTACTGCACTTCTTGTTAATTTTGAACTTCAACAAGACGATAAAGAATTTTCCGATAAAGTACTTGATTTTCGAAAAAATGTGAAAACACATTTACACCACAGTAACACCAGGTGGTGTGGTCACCTATTGAAGCTGGACGGGTGTTATACCATTGAAATTAACACCACCAATATCAAATCAACACCATGCGGTGTCATTATTGAATTAACTCTAGCGCAGTGTCAAAAATATCACCAGCCACAGTGTCAAATTAACACCACGAAGTGCCAGGTGAACACTTTTTAACACCATCACAATACATTTTCTACACCTGTAGGTGTGGTCCTCTATTGAAGTTTGACCGGTGTTAGATTTAACACCCATGGTGCTAAATCTAACACCGATGTTTTTACAGTGTATATAATAGAATAACTATATAGATATAAAATAAGATCCCAAACTCCTTAAAGATTACATAACGATATACCATGCAAATGATCTTCGCATCTCATTATGCCATTCAGATTTGTTGTAGTGTCTTAATGTCACTGAATTCTATATAATTATTCTATAGAGTGATCTTACGGTTCATTGGTTATGATTTCCGCCTCACGTGGACCATCTATTAGTTGAGAATAAAGGGCACTCTATCCCCCCCCCTTTAACTCCCCTTAACTTTTTTTTCAGCAGTTATTGGTATTTCATTATTATTTTGTTATCATAATTTCACTTTGATTAAAAATGACTATTTGTGTGTGTGTGTGTGTGACATCTCATTCTTAGTAGTAGTCATAATTTATGTATATATATATACATATATATATATATATATATATATATATAATGGATTACAAAGTTTTGTTAACAGTAGCTTTTCGAGGGTTTTCTGAACTTTTGTGTTTGTCTTCCTGTTTGGACAATGTAACAAGATATCGACTAGATATTTTGTTAGAAGGATCTATTATTTAGCCCACCAGGGAACATCAAATGATATTTGAATGCAGCATGTAGAGTGATAATGATAAGAAGAGAAAAAAAAGAATGCTTACAAGATCGCATCACCTAATAGAATTTGAATGATGGCTCAAGACGCATTTTGCCGCTCGTTGGTGGCTGAAAAGACCACGGTATCCCTCAAGCGCGTCATTCAATTCCTTTCAATTTCGCTGCACCCAGGGGGAGTATCGCCCCGCGTCAAATCAATGCAATCACCAATACCTTCACGTCAGCGCCGTTCGCGCAAAACCTCACACAACCAGCGGCTCTCTCCCCCACCCCCCTCTCTCTCGCTCTCTCTTTCTCTCTCTCATTGCCCTTATTTCAGTGGTAAAGTTTGCGTATTTTTAAAGACTTAATTAATAAGGCATTCATTTCATCGTGGAGAACTTTGATAGAGCAGTAAATATAAATCCATTTAAGAAAATCCCATCCTCCCTCTCTCTCTCTCTTCATCCCCGCAGCAAGGCATAAACTCTCCTGCCGAAATGCATTGTGGGTTTTAGCAAAACACGTCCTTTACAAAGGGGCATGGGAGGATATTTTAATTTCGCATATCTCCGGCTGTCGGCGGTCAATACCGTTTTTATTCTCTCTTTCTCCCTCTCCGAGAATCGAATGATGATTGCAGAGTGAAGAATTACCATTTGAGATCAAATAGTGACTATTTAGGCCTTGAAGATATTTGGAATAATTGCAATAATCATCCTGTAAATTGCATTAAGTATAGATTTTTTGGAGGGAAAAGTGCGCGCGGGCAAACATTGATTCTTGTGGGTTCGCAGCGAAATAACCTGACGCCAATCAGGGAACCAGTGAAGAAAAAAAAATAGAGAGAGAGAGAAAGAACGAAAGGAAGAAAAATGCACTCGATGGCCTGACAGAGTGTGACGTGTATAATGCAGCTTGCAACCTGCTGCCTCTACGCTAGTCTTAGGTGTGACGGTATGGTATACATGGCGCTACTTCCGTTGCTTCAAGGAAAGGCATGCAGAAAAAAAGAGTGTTTTGGCACTAGAATTCTCCCCCCCCCCCCCCCAAAAAAAAAAAAAAAAAAAAAGAGGGAAAGAGAGGAAAAAAGTTCTAAAGGGAGGTGGAACTCTCCCATCTCACTCGTACTACCATACCATAACCATTTAATGACATTAACCCGTGTTCTACAAGATACTGAAATCCCCATAAACTATATAAAAAAACCTTCCGGGTTCCATATCAGACAATCGCTTGCTTGTAATCTGAAATGCTAGAATGAAACTCACGCAAAGATTACTGATAAACATGTATTTCTGGAGTAGCAGAAAGGTTTTGTATGCAAAATAGCTTCTTCGGCATGCGCAAATCGTTGGACTGCACGCACAGCACATCGACTGAGGCTCTCTAAACCGACATCGATTTTTCATACGCCTGATGAGTGGCGTTTCTGATTTATTAAAGGATTTCTTCATGCCGAACCCGATGCTCTTTCCCAAACGGAACGAAATAACCGCAGACGGCTCGTTAAGAATTCCCCCTGAAACTCATTACCGCCAATTTGTCGACCAGGCCGTACAAAAGGCGAGATCTTAAAATGAATTTAATTGGTTACACCACTCTCGCGCGGTTTCCAAGGTGCGCAATAATTGATCCGATTTGCCAATCTACGAGCAGCCGAGGCGTAACAGCGTCGTGCGGTTATGCGACAAAAAGTCAGTCGGTTTTAGTGCAAGAATGCCGCGTTTAGACGTGGTCTTGTCTCTCTCAGACCCCGTGAAGTATGGGTGAGTTCAGGTTTGACAAGCTAACTGACGGTCCAGTTCAGCTTGTTCAAACCCACAACACTCCACATACACAAGAGTTGTTACGTTGGTATTTTTGTTAGCATTATCAGAGGACGTGGGTCTATCTGTAGAGACTAGACATTTTTTATATAAAATGTTTATAGATGTGAAGGTGTATTTGTGCGCGCGGGCAACGCATTAGAGGTGCACAGAGGCGAGTGACAGCTGCGCACTGAATTCAACGGAGGCGGCGTCGCCTTGAATCGATCGCGAAGAGCGGCATTTGTCTTTCTCCATTTATATAATATGTACGTTACTTGTCTTCTTGTCCTATGTAATCTTTGTCTTTGGTGGCCTACGCACGCACGCACGCACTTGCAACGGTCAAAGATTTGTTTGTTTGTTTTGGGGTTTTTTTTTCTCAAACTGGCATCGAAAGACTCATCGTGCTGCGAAACAACTCTTCAATTGACCCCGTTCATTCGGCATCCCCGATGGGCCAAGTTTATGGCGATTATGTAAAATGGATAATTAGTTTAGCTGGTTGCAGAATATCATCTTGGCGATCGACGAGGACCTTGCCATTGCGCCGCTACAGGGAGAAAAAAAATGGAAAAAATGAAGGAAAAAATACACATACAGAATCAGTTGAGGAATCTGTGCAGTAATAACTCGTCGTATCGTACAAAATAACCCATAATTTCCCATTGCAGACAGTACAAGTTGTCTTGATAAAACGAAAATGCTCAGCTATTTATCTTCTTTTTTTGTACTGAAATCCTCCTAAAATGAATGAATACCTGAATAATAAGGATGTATAAGGATTCGTTACAAAAGGACGAGGATATAAGGACGAATTCTAGAGGTTTTTCAAACAAACAAACAAACAAAAAAGAGCAGTGCCGAGATTTTGGAACGCGGAATTAAGCTGCATGAATCAAAGTCTCAAAGATCGGACCCAATCAGAATTTTACCTTCCCTTTTAATCTCCCATCCACCATGGACTGCTGCGATAAAGATTAGCAGGAAAGTAAACCTTGTGAAGATCATACTTGTCAGAAATTATTGACCACCTCATCTTCCATGTCAGACATTGTCAGAGGAAGCGACAAGGAGAGAAGTAAACTTAGAAAAGAGAAGAGTTTCTTGGAAAGAGAAGAAGATCCCTTTAAAGTGTTCTCCAAGACACAACACTCATGAATAAAAATGACAATAATGGTTGATCGGAGCCTACTTCAATCAAAGTGCTTCCAAAAAAAAAGAAAAAAAAGAAAGAGAGAGAGAGAGAATGAAAGAGAGAGGAGGTATATGAAAGATTTATCTATTGGAAGATATTTGCTCAAATCATGTCATGATATTCTTTACAGGATTTGAGACTTGGAGAGATGATAGTACGTCCGAATAGTTTGTCGATTGTGAAAAACAATCAAACTAACAAACAAACAAACAAAAAAAACAAAACAAAACAAAACAAAGCAAAATATCTAACAATGTTGGAACTGATATAAGCCACGTGATCATGTACGCAATCTTGTAGCCGACACCGTCGGCAAGAGAAAAATGAAGAACAAACACGAGAAAAAAAAAAGTATATGAGAAAAGAAATAACCAGTAAGGAGGGAAAAAAGGGGGAAAACGGAAAGTAAGACGACGCTTTTGAGACACCATAGAGGCATTTCCGCTTGAAGTGTGTTGGCTGACGGTGGTTCCAACCGTAGGGCCCGGACTATCGGAAAGCAATTCGATAGTTTTCTGCGTCATTCGAAACTCATCTACCTCCTGTTTTGTTTTCTGCAAGGAGGGAAAATTTGGCTTTATTTCGCGCAATCTTGGCAGCAAAAATAAAAAAAGAGAAAAAGGGGAGAGAAGGACGGGAACGTTTCGATCGGGCGGCAAGGGCATTTACTTGGGGGTCATCTCCACTTGATTAGAAAATGAAGAGTGGGAAATTCGGCAAAAACACCGGTCTTACAGGTCACGTGGTTTGTCAGGTTTGCTTTGCGAGTTTTTGCCGTCCAAAATGACATGGAGACTTCGGCATTCGCCCTAGACTTTGGTAACTCCAAAGAAGTAAACTGTTGTATGCATCATTCTGATTTTTCATTTGCTACTATCATACATTATGATTTAAGTTACGGGTTCTGAGATTTAAAAAAAAGGGGCTTTACAGGAAACATTAACATATCTGGTTGTTTCGTAACTATTGCTCAGTGAAAGAAACGTCATACTGTCCATTTGTTTATCGTCAATTATCTTTTTAATGCAAAATTCTAACACAATTCTGATTTCATATTATATCCACCTATTATGACACTCGATACGTATATATCTGTGTATAAGTTTTCATGGGAAACATCTACTATTGCCTTGCGAAACTTTTTGCATTGTTTTATCACTGTCAATGCGTTATCATTATTAAAAATAGAATGCATTTTATGGACAATGATGTCGGATTAGCATGACCATTAAGTGCAGTCATTGCACGCCATGTTCATGTTGGCTAAAGTGTCTGATTAAAGTTCGATGGACAGAATGGCAGAGTGTTCGTCAAAGTCGGAACTGAAACAAGAAAGTCGTGGAATTTCAAAGTTTCTCACGTTTGTACAAATTAGTAATATCAGTCATAACGGCGTGCTCAAATTGGTAGTAGTGATGATGTCACTAGCGCACAGATCAACCATTGCCAACACTGTGTCACAAGTCTTCACCATATTTATATTTCTTTCTTTCTTACATGAAATTAATCGGTGATACGACATTTTGCTCCTACGACAATTTCTACGGTCTTATTTGCTCCAAGGACTTAAGAGTTGGGTTAGGCTTGTGATAGGCCGGTTTTAGGTTTAGTTTGATATGAAGATTAGGGTTAGGGTTAGACCACTGGGTTATGTTTGTGGGTAGAATTTATGTTTGGCCTAGCGTGTAGATGTTTCATGGGAGCAATATTGTCGCAGTAGCAAATGTCACGGAACCTAAATTGATAAGATGTATGAATAAGATGTATCCTTCGTATCAAGTTACGATGGTTTTTTTCATAACCTAGCTGGCGACGATAACCACCACTGAATGACGCCAAAAATTTTAGACCATTGACCAGAAACGTGAATAAGATAAAATATTGGGGTGCAAACCAGTGTGATAGTTGTGCAGTGACATGATGTATTCAGTGAAAACATTCAAAACTTTAAAATGCCATACGTTTCTTATTTTCATGTCCGATTTTGACGAATCTTGTATACATCATTCTGCTTGTCTGATATTGTGCGGAATTGCACTATAAGTAAGTGGTGATTCGGATAAATCAATTTCATTGTCACGTGTTCTTTATTATACGACGACTCAGCCCGGGGCGGTGACACCAAATTAATGCTGAGAGATAATAGTACAAACTTAGAATATGTTTGTGTAGCTCGCGCACTGTGATATTATACACCCATGTTATACCATATGTCCCAACAAATTACAACGGGACCTTCCGCAATGATAATTTTAAAAATAGGGAATCAATCCAAATACAATTTCAGGGTATGAAACTATTACTCATTGCCCACATCTTACAGAAAACCCCATTCGATTTGCTTCAGTGGTCAAGGAGAAATGAGGATTTTGTAGAGCATGTCAGGAATCTCTTCCCTCCAAGTTCTGTCTATTGTGTTTACACATTAATATGCAGTTCCAAGAGCATTCAAGCGCTAAACTTGGAAGAGTCAGACTCATGACATGCTTTACAATAATCCATATTTCTGTGTGACCACTTAACCAAATTGAATGGGGTTTTCTGCAAAATAGAGCTGAGATGTTACATTTTAAGACCCTGAAGTAGCATTTAGACAGTTTAATCATATTGTGTGTTATCAATGCGAAAATCCGATTGTAATTTTTTGGGGGGACATACTGTATAGATACACATGGATGAACATCACTAAATTTGCATTTATCCAGAGAAAAATGTTGTTTAGTGTAAAATATACATCTATATCTACATCTATCTATCTATCTATCTATCTATCTATCTATCTGTCTATCTATCTATCTACCTACCTATCTATCTATCTGTCTATCTATCTACCTATCTATCTATCTGTCTATTTATCTATCTATCTATTCAACTATGTAATCGAGAGCACAGTTCAATAAACTCCTTTATCTAAACGAATTTATGTACTGAAGCTGTAATACAATGAACGAATGATTGAGTACTCTTTTCCCCTTCCTGTTCTTTTTTTTTACGGTAGCTGGCCTTTCCTGCGCCCCCTCCCCCCATCACCCCCTTCCTCCAATGGTGCCACAAGAAGAGTCCTAGTTACGGTTGTTGCGGTGTTACTTTGACTCACCTCCTATTCTGGAACCACGTCTTGATCTGGGTCTCCGTCAGGTTGAGCGCCATGCTCAACTCCAACCGCTTGCTGACGCTCAGGTACTTGTCGGCCTTAAACTCCTCCTCCAGTCGTTCCAACTGTTTCGACGAGTAGGCCTGACGCGGCTTGCGGTCGACGCCAGGTTTTCTAGGCCGCCTGCCGACTGGCTTCGGGCCTAGCAAAGAATAGAGAAAAAAAATAGAGAGGCTTCCGTTCAGTCTGGTGTAAGAGTTAAAAAAAAGGGGCTCATCCATGTCAACCCTCTGAGAAATCTTAATGCAAGAGTCATAAATTTTCACTTTAATACCGCTGCAAACTGCTTTCTTCTTACCACTACAGAAGTTGTGTTTGAGGATTCTCAAGAAAATGCGATGCATGATATTAAATGCGCGATCAATCTCCTCCTCCTCCTCCCCCCCCCCCCCCGCCATATGAAGCTACAATGTCAGGCATCTTGAGGGTTTTATATCATTCACAAATAAAAAACAAACAAACAAACAAACAAAACATGAAATATAGGGGGGTGCAACTATGTGTGCAGGATAGTTTCAGATAAGCGGTTATACCTTGCACAACTTTCCTCGACAAGATTTGACTTGCACCTACCTGACCCTTTTCCCTCTCCTCCTAGATGCACAGAATTTGCAACTTTAAACTATATCATATTCCCTTCCGTCATATCCAAAGGCAGTAGCCATTGCTTCCTAGTTCATACGTGTTTGTGCTGGTTGTTTGCATACATTCTATGTCCTCGAAAATGTGCCCGTGTCTATGTGAGAATATAGACAGATAAACAGAGCTGACACTGAAAAGAAATTTGAATTGCTGTTACTTTCTTCTTATTGTTATTATCGCTGTTATCATGTTATTGATATTTTTGTCAATATCATTCGAATTGTAACCGTTGTCAGTAATTAATGTGTAATATTTAGGTCGTTTTCTCTTTTACTGTGAGTCCATAACTTTGAAAGGCAACCCCGTGTAGGTGACCCTCTCATTCTCTTTCTTTCACTGTTTCTAGTTTTAATTTTCACTGATTAACTTTAATGAATATTTCTGTTTTGACGGTACGTACCCTCAGCATATAAAGCATGGTTTTGTACATGTTGAATCTTGCCGTAATGTGTCACAGACGTGAATTCGGCGTATCGGGAAAAAAAAAGGGTTGCCAAGAAGCTAAGCACGGATGGGTATTTAAGAGCACCGTGTTTTCAGCTTGACTACCACCTGCACGAAGTCACGGCACGTCATTCAAACGTCTGACTTCTTAAAAGTCATCCGCTAAGTGGTGGGACTCGAACAATCACGCCTCGGTGCGTCCTCTCCAACGGGGACGATGAGGGAGGGAGGAGAAGGAGGCGTCCGCTAAAAGATCATCATTGTTCTGCACATTAGTAAACGCGCTATTTGTCATTGCAAATACCCTGAATTGGCATGACTGGACGTGCTGAAAAATAGTATTAAGCTAAGTGACTTTGTGGGGCTTTAAATGATCAGGGAAGTTTGCTTCAAATATTTTATCTTGTTCTTTTTTTGTAAATTCTTTCATAAGCTAACGCCGCATTTTGCCGTTCTTTATCGAACCGAGTGCGCCTCGTTACTTTTAAGACGTATAACGCTAATTCATATTGCTATTTATGAGATTGATGGGGCGTAATGGAAATTGTAGCGACAAAGGGACGGGGGAGGGGTGGGGAGCTGATGGTAAGCCAAAGACAGACCCAAAACAGTAGTGTGCAGTCTCCATAATGTCAGTAAAAGTTTTGTAAAGAGCAAAGGGGTATGAATAGGCGACGGGATTCAGCGGATAACGGCAATCACCGCTTGTGCGAAGATCACCCGCCACCGTTGCCGTAACTGTTCCGACACCGATCGATAAATGGCGCAGCATAATGTGTAGAATATTTTCTCGAAAGAACGCCTATCGTCATTTTATACGCGATGTTTTCACTTCGGATTAGCCCAGTGATCAGCATTTGATCCCCATCTCTCTCTCCCTCCCTCTCTCCCTCTCTTTCTCCTCCATCTCTCCTTCCCTTTCACTGCCCTCTCCTTTTCTCTCCCTCTCTCTCTACCAATACATTAATTTTGATGTCATTTTACTTTAATAACTGTCTATCTCTCACTCTCTCTAACGTTCTTTCTTTCAGCCGATCTATCCATCTATCTTTTTACCTATCCTCCCCTGTCCCTCCTCTTTGTCATTTGCACACTTTCTATCTCATTCCTCAGAAATTGCACTACATAATTATTGTATTCAGATATCATCAACAACAACATGCGTTTTGTAGTAGTTACGTCACCGAAAAAGTTGTGTTGGTGTCGTCGAAACAAGTCATTCGTATCATACGGTATTGTCGTACGGACGGGAGTCTAACTCACAGCAATTGTCAATAAAATCACAAAAGACGAAAGGACAGTAAACCCAGCAAATAATCAGTTATCAGGACTATTACTGGCGCCTTTACATCTGTCTCCTATCTGGTCGTCCTGTGTGACTATTATTGTTGCACACATCAACAGATCGGACTTCTGAAGAGACTGATTGTTCACTTGAACAACTGGCACTTATTGAAAATAGGTATTTATACGATCGATTTGTCCCTTCTATTTCCGACCATTAATCAGATCTTTAAAAGCATTTCAGGGTAGACAAGACTACACAAGTAGCCCATAGATTCTTTGTCGAGACTATATCAAGCCAGGAGAATTCGTGTGTGACTTTGTCTTGAGAAAGGTTGTGTATTTCTTCTTTGAGCGAAGAATTATTATCTAATTATCGTAGCCTTTTTAGAATAATTGTGACAACAGGCCAGTTTAATGATATAAAATCAAATTAATGGATATTCTCCCCCTGAGAACATAGCTTTTCAATTCACCTGTTCCTAGTGAATGTATTTCAAGACTTGGAACCCAGGTTGCTTGCATCAGTTGATTATGTAATATACTATGTCTCATGGTAACTATCTCATTTAGTGGTCAAGGAAAATCTTTCTTGTATATCTCCCATTTCAGTATCAGATTGATATGCCAATAAACCGTTTTTTTTTTCATCAAAATGTGAGAGTCGTAAACAATTACTATCAACAGCTTATTACTGTCGATTTAAGCATAGTGGTGGCGTGGTTTGTTTGTATGTATGTGTGTGTGTGTGTGTGTGTGTGTGTGTGTGTGTGTTTTGGATTTAATATGCTTAAAGATTCCTCAGCTTTTTAACGTCGACGTCCTAAACGTCATCAATATCGTCGATCTGGGTACAGTTGCTCTCATTTCCTTTGAAAAAAAAACACAAACAAACAAATCAACTCATCTCTGCACGTTTAGGGGGAAATGACTCTTGTAAGATACAACACTCCCCATGTCATTGCCCTGGATCAACATTTTATACGGACAGGTCGAGTCAAACCAATATATGTATTCTTTTCTTTGGCTGATTAACTACGTCCTGTACAGCAACCTAATTATCATTTATCATCGATGCCCCTCTTCGGGTCTTCTCTGGAAGTTTGTTTCTGGTACAAGTTTACATTCAATAGAGCCAATACTATCTTTTTAAGGTAATATTTCAGGAAAAAATAATACATTTTGTTGTATTTACTCACATGTTCAGGCTTATGTTTCCTCAAGATTCGTGCTTTTGTCATGTTTGTTAATAGTGTTGCACCAAAACTCTGGCATAGTCACCCCAAAATTTCTAAAAACTCATCTATTTCAGGAAAGTTTTCCATAGCCATGTTTGTTGCAACACATTTCTGTAGGCTTCCAAATTACCTTTTATGAGTTAACAAGTTAAGATTCGATTTATATCATTATCAGTCTATTATTAAGTACGTATATCCTTATTACAATGTAAGTTTCTTTCAGTTAAGAATCGATTCATGTCATTCGTTTGTCCTTTCATTTTGATTATATTGCCATGCCCAGTTGAGTATAGTCCTATTATAGAAACTGATACGCAAAATAAATTTACAATCAATATCATCATTATTATCATTAAGCAGTATGGATGATATTTGCACTATGTCGTTTTCGTGTTTGTTTGTGTGTGTGTTGTTGTTGTTTTTTTTTTTTGGTACTGATGATATGTACTAGTATCAAGTGATAACGATGCTGCGATGAAAACAACGACTGTAAATGTAACAGTATATGGTCCTGATATTAGGATCAACACTAATTGAAAATGGTTTGTTGCAATAGTCATAAACATAATATATGGCACACATCGCTATACTACTTCTATGTTATTACATTCTCCTTTGGTCTTTAAAGTACATGTATCTTTTTTTTTCATCCTCATCAATTACTTCTAGACAAACTAGTACTACTACTGAATTCATACTCTCTTTTCAACTTCTCCATCAATCTGATATCATCCCTTTTCTTAAAACAGGTTTGCTGACGCTGCCGCTGCTGCTACAACAGTGATAAATACCACTATCACCTTTTCTACCACAAAAACACGGTATATTTTCGCTCTTGTTCGAATTGTTGCTTCATGCAAAGAGATTTTTTTTTTAATGCTTTAACCTTCCGTGCTCCAGGAATGGAAATACACTGTGCAGCTTCGTTGGAACGTCAACTCATGATTTCGATCAATGTTGAAGGTATCCTGTGTGCTGCGAGTAATTCTAAACTTGTTCTAATCGACTGTCCCGTCTTTACCAACATAACTCTCCCTCGTCACACTTGTCTCGGCAGAGATTGTCTTTTGGGGGGCCAATGCCCAAATCAACGTTCCATAATTGGCCCTCGTCTCGTGTTGGGCCGTCTCATACCTGCAGGGGGGTTGCGACACGGAGCCGTATCGCCGGTTTACGTGCAGAGGTAAGTAATAGCGTTGAGCGGAGCGTGTGCGCCACTTGAGCTTTGTCACACATAAAATAGAAGAAGGAAAAAAAAAAGAACAGACGGGGCGAATTGATTTGCTTGGCCATCGCTTACGTATTAGTGGGGATGTAGCCGATCCTTTTCGGAGTGGAAGAACGTGGTGCAAGGGAAGATGTGCATAACGCGTAATTAGAGAGAGATACATCAAGTTTTAGGGCTGAAACTTTACTCAATTCTTCAACACTATCCGGGAATGAAAGACAAGTTCAAGTTTTTAAACGAACCCGTGATATAGCCGTGGAATAGAGTTTACAAAAAACTGCAAACATATCAAGAAACACAAACAAATATACAAGAGTAGAACACGCATGCTCGGCGTAAACCTACTCATAACCAAACATAGGCCCTAAAATGTTTTGATTCTAAATATTACAATGTTCATAAATGCAGGGAATTCTGTCCTATGCAACCTGATATAACCTTAACTCTAGATCAGTAGTCAGGGAATAAGCATGCAGACATGTAAAACGATTAGTTTGTTTTGTATAATCATGTCGCGAAAACGCTATAAAAAAAAAAGAGGAAGATAGTTCCTAGGTTGACTTGGTCAACACGAAGTTTCAAACAAAAGGAACACAATTGCACTGTGTCCGAATAATGCGATGTATAGTGTAAGATGCCCTAGACTCATGATTTGAGAGGAGTGTTTTACGCAAAAATGTAAGTCGATCTTAAAAGTTAAGATCAACTTAAAATTATGGCATGATGCGTGTGTCTTCACTGGTACTCTATACCTAAAAGAAATTTTTGAAACGTTTCATGCAGCCATTGATATACAAAAATAAAGTAATTGACAGATGACTTATTTGTAAATTTTGATAACTTAATGTAAAGCGGATCATGAAAGGCTGATAAAATTGAACAGGGAAACCAGTGGCATACCATACTTAAAAGTTGATCTTAACTTTTAAAATTAACTTAAAGTCTTTATGAAATATCCCGTTGAAAAATAGGCCTACTCAGTTGAAAAAAACAAATGGCCTAACAATGTCCGGAATACTTATGTCTGGGCCTTCCTGAAAATTGTTGCTAGCACAGAAGAAGCCACCCTACAGATAGATATAAAATAATAATAAAATATTATCGTTTAAAGATAACTGTCTATATCATATACACGTATACAAAATCATACATGTGTGTTCGTGGAAGTGTATGTAAATTAAACAAGAGAAAAGAATTCAACAAATTTGTTATCAAAGTCTAAACAACACACGTACACAAACACACACACATAATATATATATATATATATATATATATATGCATATAATATATATATATACATATATATATATATATATATATATATATATATATATATATATAACATGATCTCATCCCTGGTCTAAAATTACTTGTAGTCCGCGTGTTGGTACCAGTAGAGAAAAGATGACGAAGTAGGGTGGTAATGCATTTCAGTCCAACAGTGGTATTCATTCAGACCAAATTTTCGACGAATACATTCGTCTTCCTCAGGGTCGACAATGACAATAATCATTGTCATTGTCATTGCCATTACATAGCTTTAATGCAACAACAGTTTATAGTGTATATACCAAAGTAGGCTTTATGATTATGCAAATCATGTTGTACTCCTGAAACCAATGATAGCTCGGTCACAGTAATAGTTCACATCTTAGTTTTTTTTTTTCTTATTTGGCAGCCTTACATCATCTGGTCTTATCTACTATCCGTTCTCCGTTTCTTTTTCACAAACACTGATTACTCGGGGCTTACAGCCAAACAAGCTTGCTTTCATATAGGTCCCGCCATACTTTTTTTTGATCAACCCCATCTCGATTTCGAATTTGACCAGTTATTACATATAATTACTGTGTTATCACCATGTATATTGTTGTGTTTTGCACATTGTTTACAAGGTGAAAGAACTTGTTTGATTTCTGTTATAGTGTCCATAAATGAGAAGTATGGAAATAAAATGAATTGAATTGAATTGAAAAAAATTACAATTGTCATTGTCGACCCTGAGGAAGACAAATGTATTCGTCAAAAATTTGGTCTGAATGAATAGCACTGTTGGACTGAAATGCATTACCACGCTACTTCGTCATCTATATATATATATATATATATATATATATATATATATACATAATTATGTATATATTTATATTAACTGGTTGATCTTTCTATACCTACAAGGCCCATGAAAGACCTTTATGCCACATTCTGTTTTACAGGAGCGAAATTGAAAAAAAAGCAAATCTTCTATTTTTTTCTTCCTATAATGTATTATGTAGTAAGGTTTTTAATGAGAAGACGAGGAAAGAAACGTTGTCCTTTCTTATACTTAAAAGAAGAAGAATACCAAATGTTAATATTAACGAAGTATAGATAAACGCATATCATCAGTCACACTGTTTCAATGTAAGCGTTTGAATTTTTTGTTTAAGCTTTAACACACTTCCTCGTGGGAATTATTGTTGAAAGTGGAGATGGTGCACATTATTGTCAACATACGATGATCCAAACACGTGACAGTAATGATGATACAGACAACATCAGCATTGATAATCATGACTTTTGCACTATGCCTATATACTTGACAATGCACCGATAATGATTAACATATTAAATTGTCAATACGCTGCACAGGATAATATCTAACGTGACGTACGCTTAACAACCTTGTTTTTAAGTACGTGGCATTACATTTCTCTTGCATTTTTCAGATAAATCTAATTGTCGATAATTTGACTGTCATATTGTAAGTATGTTATATTCTACTGAATATCCCAGTGGAATGGATTTTATTCCATTTCGTCATATTTTATGCATTTTGGCGGAGAAATATGAAAATAAATTCGAATTGAAAAAATGAATAATAGGCATCAAACGTCATTCAAGGTTTTCTGCTTCAGTGTGGTTAATAGTGACTTTCCTTTCATCTTTTTCTTAACATTATATTTCGAAAGTTGTATAAGTATTGTGAGTGTCCAATTTTCTGTGTGGTCTGGGAAAAAATACTCGTTAAAACTACAAGCATGAATTTGGCATAAACGTGAACCCTTTGGTGAGAAATCGCTCACACAATTATTTCGAGTCTGATGTCTTTAGCGCTGACCATCGAAAGGGTAAAAGATTATTCTGTCACCGGTGATTTTGTTTAAATTTCAAACCAAAAGTTCAATCCTTATGAAGCTGAAGATTATTCAATTAAATCAAACCATTACAAGTCGAGAAGGGGAAGATGTTTAAAAGCAAGAACATATGTGACCTTGCATCACACAAAAAAAAATAATAAATCGCCAGACATGGATTTTTAGTTAAGAGCAGATTCCTAAAGAGCAGACTCTAAGCTCTAAAATGATGTATAAATCAAATCAAATGGACTCCCCTAACCTATCTAAGTACTAGAAAGAAAACACACACTCTGGAAAAGTGTGAACTGAGAAAAGAGGCTCTGAAGTACAGGGTATATTCAAGCGTTTAATCTTTACCAAGACGCGCTAGCTGTGCAATGAAAGGGACAAAACACAGGATGTAAACCATCGGAGCAACAACAATGAAGGAATTATTGGATTAAGCTGAAATTGAGCATATTCTATATACACATTCTGTCCATGATTAATGCTAACTTTCAAAGCAGTAGTATTATCCTTTCAAAATTTATTAGACTTGAAAGTGAAGAGTGTTGAAAGGATTTCAAGAAATTAAAAGGGGCTCTAAGACATACCCGATCATTCTATTCTCCCTAATAAAAGGGTTGTAGAAAAACTGCTGAAAACACACTTTCCCATCAATGTTATGTTCCCAAACTAAAGAATAATGTAGAAAAAGGATAGCTTTTTTTCAGAAAATATGAAAAACTCAATATTGACTCGGTTGACCCATTTCACCTTCTTTGAGTCCTCACGTAAAATCAAGTTGTGCGACTTTTTGTTCGTTTTGTGATGCACGGTGACATATATCACTGTTAAATCTCTGAACGTTGAAATATGTTTAGGTAAATCGTTTGATACTGAAAATTATGGGTGTTATGTCGTTGTATGTTATGCTTTAGATTTTTTCAAAAGGTGATGTACGCACAAAGAATTGAATCGAGTCGTATTGAAAAAGAATGGTTGTGTGAACACGTATTGTCTTCAGATGCTTCAGTGTTCATAATCAGAATCCGGTGTCTGAGGGTCGAATGATAAGTGCGCTTTCGTTCTTCTCCGTTAGATCCGAATCAATTCTTGCTTTATTCAGTACCACTAGAAAAGGAGAAAAAATATTTATCATGTCCGTGAATGGTTGTCCTGTTGTGTTGCGAAATAAATCGTTATGATATCACTCTGATTGTTGACAGGAATCTCGATGAAGGGGCTTGTCCTCAAGAGTGTTTTAATTTTGAATGATATCCGATAGCAGATCATCTCACGTCGATTGTCCTCATCGAGAAAGGTATGCATGGGATGTTTGTTTATCGAGTTCTCTTTCTAAAGAATTAACCAGGGTGCGATTTCAGTTCATTATTATTATACGGTCCCTGAAGAGAAAAACTAAATAATAAGCCCATGGAGGTATTGATCGTCCCCTATAACAAAACCATTTATTCCAAAGGTGGGATTAAACCTAGCCGAGGACACGCAGCTAGTCCCAAACTAATAATTAATGTTAATGTTCGTTGGGTCTGACATCGACTTAAAGCTTACCTTCGACATTTTCTTTTTCTCTCTCTCTGTCTCTCTGCCTTCTTCTCTCTTTCTATGGCGTGAAACAAAGAAGACTTTGAAAGGAAATTCACGTTGGCCTTGTGACAGTCCGACTTCCAACAACCTGCAATCGAAACGAATGCGCACCGCTATTGTCTAACCCCTGCTCTTCTATTAGTTCCAGTACCAGCTTCGCAAGCAAAACACTCTTAAAAACCTTCGACGCAAACAAAAACCCCTCGCCGGACCATTCAGGGGACATCAGATTAAAGTGTCTGGCATATATCAATAACTGTACAAGTAATCCGACTAAGCCTTTATTGTCAGTCAAAGACGATCTGCGCGCTTCCCTTTGCTATTCAATAAAAAGTTAGCCCGGCTTCAGTGGTCGAGTATAAGAGAACAACAAGGCCGCCATTTGAATTATTAATGGCCAGTAGAGCAGGCTTTGATGGAAACCAGTCACCGAAACGATTGCACTAACACAAACATAACTGGACCATTAGCGAGCTAAATTGTGATTAAGACACCTATGTTAGTGGCCCACTTTACGCGGATTAGAGCAAAAGTGGGAGTGTGTTTGGGTGGCAAGTCGTGATCTTCAACGTCGTATCTTTTAAAACTTTCAGAGCGTCCCCGTTTCTCGTCCATTTGCATTTTTTCACCCGACAAGAGGATACGTGTTTTTCCGCTCTATTGACAGTATGTTTTAGGATGCTATATAATGTTACTCGATCGATGCCTGCCCCATTGTCCCGTTTGAAGTATCGACGTGACATGAATTAAAACTTTTAGAACATTCTGAAGGTTTTCTGGCTTTGTTTGGGACGGCTATCGAAGTCGTGGCAGACGGGACAAAATCCATAAGTCGCATTGTTGCTGATATAACAGAATGTTATCGGTGAGAAACATAGATGAAAGCGAGAAATGCGATCATAAGGGAGAGGGTGAAGGGTGTCTAGTAACTCTCGTATCATCTTCGGGTGTTGTATCTCAAAGCAGAGAACTATCAATAGGGGAAGCGAGCTTTCTTTCATTCTTTCTTTCTTTACTTGCTTCTTTTTTTTTTCTCATTTCGATGGTGATCGATGTGGGTATTTGATCGATGTGAACTGGTGCGTGTAACAGTGTTTGTAGAGGAGCGGGGGAGAAGGGTTTGGAGGGCCGGCTACCTGTCAAGACACATTAATCGAAGTAGTTCAGAAGAAGACGATCAGAAGGTAGTATTCAGCCGGACCCTGGGAGGGGCTTAATCGGCCCCGATCCCTTCTTGTGTCTCTTTCTCTGTCTGCCCCCCTCAAACTCATCTTTCTTCTTTCATCTTTTCAGAAAAGGAGAACAAGAAGGCTTTAAAATCTATGACAGTTAAGACTCCCTTGAGAACTTGCAGATGAATAATGAATATTAATCTCTGGTGCCAGGGCAAGCTTGCTCCATGGTTTTAAACGGAAAGGGAAGGCACCATAAAGACAAGCTCCTGATAACAGTTAATGGATAATGAGTTGGAAGGGGGAGGGATTTAATGTCACATTAAAAAGGGGAAATCCATGGATACATGGGACACTTGTGAACCGTCACTTAATGGTGGCATAAAAGAAGTATGTCAAAGGGCTCCTATAGTGCTGTTCCTCTGAGTACAAATTATGCCGGAAGATGTATGTAAAGATTAACCCCAGTAAGAGTGCTATAAAATGGAAGCAATTTGGGTTCGTGAGATAGTTTTGACGCATGATTATCTCTGAATGACAGTGTGAGGTTTTCGAAGAACCTTAGAAAACATGAAAGTACCACGCTATGGTTGAAGTGAAGATCATTTAAATTTAGCCCAGATTCTCCGATTTAGTTAAAAAATGAAGAAAAAATGCAAACTTTTTTCCATGACTCCGCCCAAAGATCTGGTCAAAAAATGAAAAGCCCGAAGGAAAGAACCTACATATTCGTCTGTTGAGAATGATAAGGGCGTTAAGTTGCCAGAAAACCCATAGTGTTCAAGACCACTTAACGCCCTTCTCATTCTCAACAGACGAATATTATAGACGACGTCTTTTTGTTTAATAATCTGTATTATTCTTTAATGTGTTGTTTAGTTACAATACAATAGACTTTGTTTCATTTTCCTTATAAGAAATACCACTTTAGTCCATTGTACTAAGGAGGGGGGGGGGAGTGAACCCTTAAGGACACTGGCAATGGTTGCAGAATCTTCAGTAGACCTTATTGCAGTATATAACTATGGTCTTACTCTCATTGTGTTATATTGTTGAATGTCGTTCACATGACAATCTTGCTTTACTAAGCATCCTGTGCAGACAAAATGACGAAGGCTTCTTTTTTTTTTGTTCAACATAGATAAGACAACCATCCCATGAACAAATCTTTATAAATACATATAAAGTAGATACCGACATACACATCATCATTGCATTATCGACTAGATTGAGCAATTTATGAATTAATTAGTGAATAAACAAATCAAACCATCAAACAAAGGGAACCAACACATGGTTTGTGGTTAATGTTAAATCTGGGAAGGAATTTGGCAGGTGAGAAGTAAATAAGAGCTTGTCTTTCTCTCTGCAAAAGCATATGCAAATGTACAAAATATAGAAATTCTTGAATGGGTTTAATTTTGCAGTGCCTATAAAACATCGCTGATATTCCAGATGGTCCACTTAACAGTCCCCAAAGATCTATATTTTCTTGGAACTCATAAAATGCACAAATTGTTTTTGTTGCTCACAGAAGTGTAAATGATGACGTTTTGCAGTATTTGAGGAGTATAGGTTGAAGAAAAATTGCATCATCTTGAGCAAAAAGTTGACAAAAATGACTTGGGCCCGTGGGAAGTGAATTTAGATTTACCAAACAACAATAAGAAACATTGGCTCTTAAGGCAAATATTGGCAGTCATATGAATCAAAACAAATATTACGTAAACGGTACCCCCATCAACAACTGCGACGTATCCCACACACCCATACTTTTTTTGTTGTTCACAGAAGTGTAAATGATGAAAATGTTCAGTATTTGGGGAGCAAAGGTTGAAGAAAATGACACTATCTTGAGCAAATAGTTGACAAAAATGATTTATACACGTTGGAAATAAACTTTAGCCAAATATTGACAGTCAAGTCAATCAAAATAAATATTTCATAAACTGCACCCACAGCAACAAAAGCGACGTGTCCCCCACACCCGAACTTTTGATTTGAACTTTTTGTGTATACAAATTCACTTTGTGCTTGTCTACAATCTAAGATACTAAGGATCTACCCTTTTTATATACGTATTATAGACATTATAAACACCACAGTCACGTGGAAATTATATTGTTAATTGTCATTTCCATGAAGCTTCCTATCAGATGAGTGCAGCAAAATTACTTATCGATGAATGAGCATCTGGAATCGGAATAAATGGCTATATCTGTATATGATTGCCTAGTAAAATTTTCTGCTTTTGATATCTTTATTTTTATCAAATTTGCCAAGAACCTGTTCAGAAATCACCAAATGATAATGATCTATTTGACCCTCCAAAAAGCCCCCAAAAGTGTACCTTCATTAGATCTGTAACAACCGTTTGAGTTTGTAGCTTCTGTTTCATTCATGTCATCTCCTGTATGACTGTTTCATGGCGACGTTATTTGCTGTCATTAATGCAGCTGTATATGCGTGTCAAACAAGGTAACTGCCCTGTAGCTATACGTAGGACAACACAACAACAACAACAACAACAACAACAACAACAACAACAACAACAACAACAACAACTCAGATTATCAGGGTTGACGTTTCATGTTTGAAATCTTGAGTTGAGTATAATATCTGTGTTTCCTCATTTCAAAAATATAGTTTCATATACTCTTAACTTCATATAGCAGCTTGCGGGACCAAGGTCCTACTGGCGATACAACAAAGTGTTCCTCATAGGCAATAAACTTTATGCAAAGTATCGTAGTAGAGACAAAGGGACATTCATCTTCATTTCAATTTTATCATTTTTCATTCCCATGGAAAAAAAAAAACAAAGGAGAAAAATTTTTCTTTCCATCGAAAAGAGGACTTCTGGGAGATTTAAAAGATTCGAAGAGTACACGTATCACGCAATTCTACACAGCACATTGCTGTACCACCACGGTGAGGTTTCCATTCGAAGAAGTGTGCCACGACTGGATTCAATTTCAAAATATATCCCGTGTTACATCGTGTGAAGTTTAGTTCTAGGACTGTGATGTATGACTGTCATGAACTGCAAAGATGACGTGACACATACATGAAACACCCGACGAGATAATTAATTACTATCGGAGAGGTTGTGTCATCATTGATCAAAGTCACATCAGATAAATCAATGCGCGAAGAAGAGCGTGAGTAATAGTGATAGTGCAAAACGACGAAGTACAAGGAATATTTCCACGAAATGTAGCAGACGTGATCGTATATTTAATGTTGTTGTAGTAAAGTAGGCCTATAAATAATGGAGAAAGGAAATTAAAAAACGAAAGAAGTTGTAGCGGTAGTTTAAGGAGTAGTAGTAATACCAGTAGTATCATCAAAAATAGTAAACGATAACAATACAAATACATTTTTTTTAGTAGTTTTTGTATGATTATCAGGAATCATTACACTAGTTAATTTTAGTGAAGGCAGTAAGCAATAGCAGAAGTTGCAGCAAAAGTAGTAGCCAAGATACAGCTAAATTGAATCAAAATGCGCAAGAGAGCAGAGTTATAGAAGCATTCTTAGAAATAGTATGAAGCAATAGAATTTGTCGGAAAAAAAAAGAGTAAGTCAATAATAACGATTACACGTACAGGGAAAAGGAGTAGGTGGAGGACGTACCTGATACGGGCGGGCGTCCGAAACCAGCGGGCTGACACCATGGCGACCACGGGGTGGCGGCGGCAGCCGTGAGAGAGTGGGGTACGCCGAGGTGGTACTGGTAGTCAGCCAGCGGGGACCCCAACGGGCCCGCGTTCCATCCGTTGGGCCCAAGCGGCCCCATTGAGGCTACGGGTCCAATTTCCCTGACCGCTGTGGGTTTGACGAGGCCGACGCCGACCTGGCCTTCCCGCTCAAGTCTCGGAACGACGCGGCTCGGCGACTGCCGATCTGTGATTTTAGCGGAATCGTCGATCTCCAGTTTGTTATGCGACCCGTCCAACCGGCTTTCCACATTGCTATTATTGTTCGAGTCAATGTTATCGTTGTCGAGCTTAGAGTCCGTCTTTGAATTCGACGTCGACGTGTGTCCGTCGCTGAGGATGTTTGCGATAGAGAATGACGATCTGGTGGTTGATGACGTGGACTGGTGGCTTTCTTGACGGTGGTCGATGATGTGGTGATGGGGTGAGGGCAGAACGACGGAGGCGTTGGCCATTGGCAAGCCGTGGTTGAACTGGTGGTTACTGTGGTGGTGATGATGGTGATGGAAATGGTGAAAATTATGACCCTCGTGATGCGGGGGATGATGAAGTGGAGACGTCGTGGAAGACGGAGACAACTGATCACGGCACGAGTCCGGTGACGCCCTCTCGTCGATGTCGTCCCCGGACATCTCAGCGCTATAATCCACCGATTCGTTGTCCGAGCGCTGCTCCGGCACTTCTTCGGTCGTCATCATGCCTGTGGTCAACACAATCTTTCCTTTCTACCAAAGATACCAAAATATCCTGAGATGGGATGCCTTTGCAGGTCCCGACAGTTAATGCGGATAAGTTGACTACGCTTCACGTCTGCGAGATCTTCTTGGGGTAGTTCGACAACCATCACAGAGCGTTAGCACGAGCTAGGCATTTTCTTTTTTTTTTAATGGATGATGCTGATGAAGGATGGCGACGACGGGTCCTTTCCTCGACAGAAGTTATTCTTTTTGCCGCTTCATTAAGGTATCTAGCACGGTCTTTTAAGACGAGTGGAGTGTGCTCCGACGATGAAAAGGAGGTATAATCAGGGGAGATGCCAAGCGGTCAGAGGGCTTTCCCCCTTCTTCTTCTCCTTAACAAATCACACGTCATGCGCAGAACTAGCAAAAGCGGTATGTCAGTCAGTCGAGCGTGCGAAGGGTTGTGCTCGCGTGAAAATGAAAAGCGATAGACGACGGACGGAGAAAAAAAAATGTGGGTGATTTAGGGAGCAGAGCTAGGCAAAAAATCGATATCCACGAGCAGTTTGTAGCAGGAAGGAAGAAAAGAGAGGTTGAAAATGTAGCAATGCGTTATAACTAAACTCGATTGGAAGCGGCCATCACCTCTTTTTTTCTTTTTTCTTTAGCACGTGCGGATTGTTTAAAAAAACAACACGGATAAAGGTAAGTTACGCGTCAATTATCTTTGTCATTGATCGAGAAGCTGCTAATGCCGGGAAAATTCGCCAAGGCTGACAACCGTAGACAATTCGGTCCTTTCGGGACAAGATAGATAATGAAGATGTCAACGGAAAAGCAAATGAGAAAGAAAAAGAGAAAAGGGTAAAAACCCCTAAAAATCATAACCAGTCTGCTATTTTCCCCCTCTCTCGCGTCTCGCCGGTACAACGCGCCATTAACCATAATACGTTTGATATGAAGAAAGTTTAATACCCCCACCTTGCACACACACGCACGCGCACGCACACCATCTAACATGACGAGCACGCATTATACACAAATACACACTTAGAAGTTTTTTTTTTTTTTTGCATACATTTTAAGTTCCTGTATTTTGTATCATTCCATTATCTCACCAATTGTTGTTTTCTTTTCTTAATTCTTCTTTGGAATCTTCCTGTATATGTTTTGAGATATATCGCCATTTGAAATAATTTGATTTCTCATTTGCAATAATCTTAATCGACCCTTAGTTACAAAAAGACAAAAATGTGATAAAGCAATGATCATTTCTCCTAGTGATGTCATGTGATAATGAGGTGTCATACTTCCGCATTAAATTCCGCTCTTCCTATGTCATTGTGTTGTGTAAAAGAAGTAGGTGTACATATTTATCATTATCATTATTATTTAAGTTTAATTGTGCGTAATTGTCTAAGTGTAAGTGTAGTTCTATACCATCCTCAAGTTGGCTGTCAGAAACAGTCTGAGAATGAAATCATCAATCCAAGAGAATGGAAAAAGTTTCATCACAATCTGACCTCATATGAATGTTATGGAGTTTTATAGTTTCATAATTATTGTTATAAAGTTATATAATAACTTTTATAATTATCAATATAAAGTTTTATAATTATTGTTTTCTTAAAGCAGTTATATGAAATGGACTGGTGTTTTATAGACATAATTTCATACGAAAATACGGCAGTCTTGAAACTTTTTGGACTGCTTTATTACTGTACTGCAAGAAAAAGTCTCTGAAATCCTCCAGGATGTATAGAAGATCAAAGCCACTGGATACAAAAAGACCCTATAACGTTCTGTTTGCTTTTGTGTTTTATTACACTGCAAAAAGGTCTTATTGATGAATCATAATTATCATGAAAATGACTATTTACTGTGCTGTTGCTTTTAAAAAGCAAATGGATTAAGCGTCAAAAAAAGTCAACAATGTTGGATGACATGTTAATGTATATATATATATATATATATATATATATATAATGCGCAGTGCTGATTATTTTCCCAAAATGGAATTAAAAGAAATAGCACAAACAAAAGAGAAATGACCAATCAAATGAGGATGACTATGGGGCCTTTGACCAACTGAAAGCGTATTTTTGAACCATTCTATGATTATACCCTTCTGTTCTGTACTGAAAAGTGCTATCGCTATAGTTGTAGAACGCTCGTAGTTGTCTCCTTCGTTCTCAGTTTCAACAAGAATATTTCTTAGCAAATTGTGTAGTTCAGCATGGACATCTTACTTAGAAACATAATCTGTCTTTCTGTTTATTTCATAATTCTTAAGAGAATTAAATATTGCTGTAATATTATATCCCTGCTGGAAAGAACAGTGTACCACAGTGTGTTCACAGTGTGTTCACATAGTCGGCTATGTGAAAACGCTCGAATTTTACAGTGTGAAGATGATTGCAAGCTGTAGTGCGGTTTTTCACAGAGTGTTCACACATAGTTATGTTATGTTTCACGCTGTGGATTGCTTATTCACAATTTGTTCACAATGTTAACAATGCTCGAATCTATCAATGTGAAGAGATTTCACGCTGTGTTTCACATTTTGTTCACACTATGTTTTACATTGTGTAACACACTGTGGCACACTGTGTGTGTGTGTGTGTGTGTGCTTTAGCAGGCATTTAAGCAACAACGGAAAAAATGAAACCAGCAACAATTTAGAAATACCTTATATTCACAATAGACAGGGTGAAAGTCCCTTGTGTGATTAGATGAGTATTTGCGGCATTACTGAATTGAAACATGCTTGATTCTTTGAAAACATTTCGTAAGATTTGTAAAATTCAAATTGAATCTTTCGACCCCCTATCGGGATATGAGACTAAATACATGCCATGGTATAAAAGATATACAAAAGTTGTACAAAGCACGTGCATGAATATGCATGCATGAATAACTTAACGGCAATGGAATATAAGACATTAAACAGTCTATACTCCTCCATCGTAACAGGTTGATATTTCATTAAAGCCTACCCCTATACGAGCACTCCAGTGAAATCATTTACATCTGGAATCTTTTTTTTTTCTGTCAACAATACTCCAGAATTCGACGGAAAAATTTGATAAGAATTGATTTTTTTTCTTAATACAATTCTACATCTTTGCAAACCGAGTTCGTGAAAAGGGAATTTACTGACCGTAACAACACTTTTAATGTGGTCGCTTAATGAGGAATTCGAAGCTACAAGTTAGATGCAGAGCTTACAATTTACATTTTCCGTTAATTGAGGCTCATGTAATGCCGATTTTTTTTTTGTTGAGATGCACATGTAACTTATCATGCACAAGCAAATGCTTTACAAGATTTTGCATGAAAAAAAAATCATAGTTAACAGACAAAAAGACCAAAAGTTAAAGATCCAAATTCATTTATTGATTTTTATCATGTTTACATTCTGCAAGAAGATAAAGAGAGCAGCATTCACAGGACGACAAGAAACAAGCAAGCAAACAAACAAACAAACAAACCAAAAACTTAAACACACAGTTAATCAAAATGTCTCACTTCTATAATACGATGCGTGAAAAATAAATTTGCTGCACTCCTGCTTCCTACGATTTACAATTAGTGTCTGTGTGCTGTTCTGTTCTATATGTGTTTGTGGGGGGGGGGGGGGTTCAGGGGATTTGATTGTTTTATGTTTATTGTCTTCATTTCAGGTTTCAATAGACATAAAATGCTACAAGATATGCAAACATAACAGGAAATTGAAAATAACATGAGAATAATAAAGAATGCAATACAAATAATAAGACGATGACATGGAAATAATTACAATTTGAATCACAGGCTTCAAATATAATCAAACTTTCTTTATTGAAATGTGATTGTATTCTTTTTGGCATCTTATCCAAGATGAAGAAATGTGAAATATAATATTCGAACTTTGAGTGCATTGGACAAGACTCTTCAGACAAGGGCTGGTAGACAAATTGAATCAAACCAGCAAGCAAAGCCACGTCCATTAAACAGTGCTAAATGACTCGTTTCTCATGGTGAAGAATATCTTGATATTTTCTCGCTCGATTTAGCATGTGAAAAAAAAAATGGGTCACTAAAAACCGAATGGTTGTTGAAAACTGAATCCATTGTTAGCTTGTGTGTTGCAAGATAACATAATATCAAAATTTTCTCAAAACCACCATCTATTTTGACACAGCGTTCACCTTATGAAGTGCATCGTATAAAAGCACTGCTTTTCTTGGGTTCGATCCTGTGGCGCCGTGACCGACCAATCACAGAAGCTAGTCGAACAATGTACGGTGTGTCCCCGTTGGAAGGTAATATGAGAGGGATTCGCTGCACCGTCGCTGTGATTCCATATAAGCCTTCTGACCAGATAACCGCCGAACCCGGCCCGGGGCGCAGCCGTGCGGTGGACCCCTATCGACAAAGTGTCTAGTTGGCGAAAACTCGCGGTCGTCTCCATTTGATTTGGTTCTTTAAAACACTGCGGCAGAGGAGAGGAAATACGAAGCGAAATGAGGCTCTTTAGTTGAGGTTTTTTAAGGGGCTGCCATTTCCTTCACCCTCTGCCATGCGATGTCTTCGTTATAACCTTGAATTTGTCAATAATGTCGACAAAAAGCATTGCAGTACACGGCCCATTGTCTGAAATCAATTTCTCTCTTTACCGCTCTATCTTTACGTGTTAACATTAATGAGTCACGTTAAACTATTCACCACGAAAGAGATATTCCATCACCACTCTCAGGTCTATTCATATTCTTGCCCTGCCCCCCCCCCCCCCCATCTTTTCCCCTTGGTACCGCAATGCCAGTTAATTCAAAATAATGTCACCAACGCAACGAGTGTCTGTTAATTTCAGTCATACAAGGGTGTGATACACATTTGCATTTGACAGAGGTGACTTTAAAAATCAAATTAAAAATGAAAGATATGCTATGAGAACTCATCTTTCTTTCCGTCAAGGTTCCCTCTGCAGATCCCGAAAGAATGGTGATCAATTAATGAGTTTCCATTAATCAGTGCAGAAGACGACAGGTATGCATTTATGCAAATTCTGTTTGTATTAATGTTTTGTCGTATATTGTTTTCATTTTCACTTGGCAATTTTGTGTGCTGACCTCATGGATCGACTTGAAAATTTCCGTAATCAATGATAATGATTAAGTAATATTCTTTAAAATCTCCACAGTATATTTTTAGTCCAAACTGTCATTGAAATGTTTGTCGTGTATTGCTGCATACCCGATTTATATCCGGCAAAAGAGCGATCAATCGTTTTGTCAATAGCATTGTTTATATCAAAATGTTGCTTCTGAAATGCTGACGTTATTTGAATTACCCACAATAGATACGCAATATACGCAACATATACTAGTACTCAACAATACCAGTAAACATTGGGTTAATATCTCTTTACAATATATAAACGATGGTATCATCATTCTTTTAATGTATAAGATGTGTTTTTCCAGACGATATGATAATAATAATGATGATGATAATAATAGTAATAATAATAATAATCATTATTATTATTATTACTATTGTTATTATTATTATCATTGTTATTATTATTGTTAAATATATATATATACATTGTCACCGTCCCGGGAATAAATTGTTTTAACTTTCCCCATTTTCAATGTACGTCAAAACCTGTATATATACACGTATATATATTATATACATCGTTACCTGCATTAAATAATTTGACTAGGTCAAAATTTTACCAAAACAAGGTTTTTGCCAAAGTCTAATCTGCTCTATGAGACACAGCTAGCAATGTAATTGCCTAACACATATTATGCCTCCAAGTGGTGCAATCAGCCAACATTTATGAGTTGAATCTTGAATAAAAATTGGAAATTGAGAAAAGCAACTTATTTTTTTTTCTCAAAACTATCAAATAGACAATCATTCTATGAGGGTGACGATATCATATAAGGTGTGTGTGTGTCTTTGGATATTGCTGCTTAAAGACATCAAACCTCAAAATCAGTCAAGAAGACCCAAACTGAACTATTGGGTGTTTGTTTCTTTGTTTTTTAAAACCTATTGGACAATCGTTCCCGCCACCATCCTACATTTTGCTAATTTTGTGATGTACAAGGTCACACATTAATTCCACTGCTGGCAACTTCAAATTTCTTCTTTGCGTTCCTGCAAAATTTTACTATCTACGTTGTCCGAGCTTTTTCTTTCTTTATGCAGTCATGGTAATGTAAGGGCTGCGTGGTCTGTAATAGTCTTTATAACTCATGACTAACCAAGGGATAATACTTCTAATTTTACTTTACAGTTACTTCACCAATAGCTGTCGGTTTCTTTACAGAAACAAGATGATCTTTATCAGCACATCGCAGCTGTCTTCCCTTTTTTGGGCATAGATACAATATGAAATCACACCCACCGTGCACTAGATTTCTTCCAAGTTTGAGGGAAAGTGTGAGTAATTGTATATCTGACATCAACGCTACCGGTGCCAAAATGTTATTTTTTGTTTAACAATGATCTTCATTGATTCTATAATTCTTATATATTGCTGCTGGTGAAATTCCGCAAATAAAAACTCGTCGATATTCTTCCCCAACGTATGAGGTCATTTGAAGCTCCAGCGAACCAGTTTATAAACTCAAAAGTTGCATTTTGGGGGCGCCAATCAGGATTATTTAGCGCTAAAGACTTGTAAAATCTATGTTATTAATATATTTTTTTAAAACAATTTTCAATCATCTTCATCAAGTAGCCTGCTGATCGGTGAATCAACGCGAAATATCATTGTTCAGAAGTTACAAATTAGATGTTTAAGAGGCGTTTTGCCCCCCCCCCCCCCCCTCAAAGTTGTTGAAAAATCTTGTGTAGTGCACACTCTGTTAGACTAAGCTGATATACAATCTATTATTATGTATCAGATCTTCTTGTTCAGTGTCCCGTAATGACAGATACAAAATATCGATTCGGGTGAAGCTCAGTTTACAAACGCTTTCACAGAGGTGTGGACGTAAAGCTTTAATCCTCCTGTGTTCTGTTTCTCTTCTCTCCTCTCTTTTTTTTTTTTCGGGGGGGGGGGGGGGGAGGAGGGGAGGGTGGTATCGATATCCCTTGAGCCTTGTCTTGCAAGAAGACACCCAACTCCGGGGTACCAGTCTAATCGATCTACACCGCCAGTCTCTTCTGTACCTGCAACCTCGAGTTATTTTAGTACCTATCAGACGCATAAAGAGCGTTTTTCTAAAAGACGCTTAAAGCGCTTCATCAACACATGATTAGCTTAGCAAAGTAGAAACACAAATCTTCAGAAAGTCAGATTTGACTGTGGATCCCACATTAAGTGAAGAGGGTCCCACTTAAAGAATGAGAAAGGTTGTTGTTGGCTTACACAAGTCAATCGAGGTGTTATAGGGAAAGTGACAGTCAAATAAAACAGACTCCAGCTCTTTTGTAAACTTATAGGCTGTAAGTTGAACCCTGTTGGTGCCCCAATTCCGTATCTATAGTGTATATTGGTTGCAAGCGCTTTCCGAATTATACGAATATATTATCAAGCGTCATGAAACTTTGTCCTTTCCGCAAATTTAATCATAGCTGCGCAAACTCTGCCATTTTCATTAAAAACAGCGCTGGTATAGGGGCTTTCGGCGTTGATCTCATTGTGTGCAGTCGACCAATCAGATCCGCAATAAAACTATGCATGCCAGATACTGAAATAGCATTACGTTCGGGATAGGGGGGAATTGTACAAATAAAAGGCCATTAGAGGCCAGGAATGGCAGGGTTTTTCTTTCAAACTTCTGGTGGTATTCATCCGCTATGGTTTCATTACTTTTTATTTTTTCCCTCTTTCTTTTAATCGACATATTGAAGAATATCATACAATTAACGAATTCATTCTGCACTATGCCTCGTCCGTCATCCAGTGTCATATGGGTTGACTCGCTCATAACTTTCACATTAACCATAAACTTTTTAGCGTTTGAAATGATATTACAAACCATAACTTGCTCACATTATTTTGAAGAAGTCATGCTTGGGATATTACAGGAGAGAAAATACAACAAATCATATCATTAAAAAATAATCTTAAGGAATCTCTTATATTCACATGGACAAGTGTAAAAAAATGTATAATGACACCTTTGCCTCATTTAAGTCTTTAGGACCTGGTGTCGTTACGATTTCTTGAAAACATGCAAGATTTTAAAGTTCCATGCATGTTAGACTCTTAAATTCCTCTTTTACTTTTATCCCATTGTAATGAGAAAAAAAACGGGAGAATTTTCCATTACTTTTCTTTCTTGACTTTATTTGTCGAACTCAACGTAAGTATGAAGTGCTATTTCTCTTTAAATGTATGCAAGGATGGTATTATTAACTGTCTATTGGTGCCGTCATGCGTGTTGGTCAATGCAAACGAAAGGTTCTCTTTTCACAGTGCATGCAAACAAAATCATAATGCACAACACAGGCTAATAGGATTTAGTTAAGTAACGGAAAGGCAAACAGAACGGGGAAACAGAATTGAAATAGAAAACGAGATCGGGTTGAAAAAAAAAAGATTGTCGAGTGACTTTGCGACATATAAGCGCGAGAAATAAAGTGAGGAAGACAGGAAGAAAGAGAGAGAAAGAGACGGGGGGGGGGAGAGAAAATAGATCAGGTTTTGGTGGTGAACACTTTTCGTGGTTACTTCCGAAGAAACATTTTCCAACAATAGCGATATCGACGAAACAAAAGTGAGATCCCGCGGAAAAAAAAAAACAAGTGAGAAAGAAAGAGAGAGAGAGACTCTACGGGTTTGGCGCCGATCTGTCGAAAATCTTCTTATTAGAATCCATTACAAGTCGATAACCAATATGTTTATGATTATGATGCATTGCAAATTGGTCGATCGATTGTCAGAACAGACATGGGCCAGACAGCCGAGCGATATTGTGGGTTACAGGTCGCGCCGATGTCTCCCTTCACGTGGCGTAGTTTGTTGACTTCTTGACGTTGACGCTGAAATTTTGTGGAGGTACACTGTGCCCCCCTGACGCCTCTTCACCACCCCCCCCCCCCCCCCCCCCCACCGCCATCTCTGGGCATATCACTTGTCTTATCACCAAAGCTATTACCGGAAGTTCCACCTTAACAATGACATTACAACTCTGAGCTTCTTATACAAATTTGTACATTTTTAACAAAAATCATGTGTGAATGCTATATTGGGGCATTTCGCAGTCATTATATAAATATTAGGCTGGTACAAAATTTAACAAATAACGTGATACTATATGTCTAACTACGTGAAGATGTCAGAATATGAAAATTGGCTTCTTTATGTTAGAGAAAGTTGTGTTTAATTGCTAAAACACAAATGAAATCTCAGCAAGGCGTGCGTGCACACACGAACACACAAATGTATATATATGTATACATGTGCGTCTTGTGTGTGTGTGTGTAATACTGAAATATCTAGTTTTTGAGTCACCTACGAGGTAACATATAATGTGTCATAGACTGGACTGCGAATCCTCTTTCTGTGAAGTCTGTAAAATATAATCACTGCACATACTGACATATTCTTTCAAAAACTAATGAACACGTCACACGCCAAAGCAAGGAGAAGGCCGAATTGAGGTGATAATCGGGTGGCCGCATCATTTTCTCTCAATTTCTCGATCAAACGGCCATTTCGCAAGACTTTTTTGATTCACTTTTTTTTTGGTAAAAAGCGTCTTTTCAGCTTTTTTTTTTTAATTCAACAGCTATATCCAGACATACCCGCAAGATTAACATCCCACCCCATGCGAATACACAACACAGTTATCTCATCCAATCTCTCTCACTACTCTACTCTTTTCTCCCCCCCCCCCCCCGTTCCTCAAGCTCTTGATGTTTTCTTCTCCATGTTGCGTATTAGCCGATCTGATGGTTGTTCATATAACGCTTTGGAGGTAATTACGTTTACTGCGCACGTCGTCCGAATCATCCGGGCCCTGATATGTGCGAACGGAAATCGAACAAGTGGCGTCGTGCAAGCATCTGACTTCCCCTTCTCCCAAAATTGAGCGGGAGAAGAGAAAACAATGTTGAACTATGAATATCGTTTGCCCTTTATTTTCGTTATTTCGCTAACCCGCCTGAAGATTGTTTTCAGAGATTCTTTTTTTTTTATTCGTGTGTGTGTGTGTGTGTGTATGTGTGTGTGTGTGTGTGTGTGTGAGTGTGTGTGTGTGCTTTGCAGTCTGCGAAAGGGAACAGCAAATACACACATACTACGCACGCTCGCGCGCGCGCACACACACACACACACACACTTACACTGACACATAAACAATATCTCTTCTTATTTTCCACTCCAATTCCTTGTATATAATGCATCCTCTTTCATACACACACACACATACACACACGCACACTCCCCCCTCCCTCTCGAATATCAATAATGACTTCTCCTTTTATTTATCCTTATATACAATGAATTACGTCAGGAAGCAAAACAAGACAAGCTGGCGTTAGTCTGAATAACATATTTACTTCTCAATCTTGTCAGGGCAACTGCTGAGCAAAAAAAAAAAAAAAAAAAAATGAAACAAGGAGCAAATATATTAAAGAAGAAAATTTGACGAGATTCCGCACTATTATTGTTTTCATATCAACCAGTGTCAACGGGAGAAACAATCATGAACTGAGCAAGAAAGGGGTGCATGATTGTGTATACATTAATTGACTGTTGCGTGAGTGATGGTTACAATAATCGTTTTCATCATTAATTGAACACCATCGTTATTTGCCTTTTTGCTAACGTAATTCATCTCTTCATCCCATTTCTGTCTATCCAGAAAATCCGTTTCTCATTCCCCTTTGTTTAAATCCTTCTTCCTGTTACCAATCCTTCTCCTTTTTTAATTATCGTCATAAATCGATTTCTCTTTCCATTCAGCATCCTTCCAAATTTCAACAAAATTAACCATATCTTTATTTCGTTTTATTTCGTTTTCATTTCTCAATAGCTGCTCCTTTTCCGTTCCACCGACGTCATTTTCTTTACCCATCTTTCTTCCCCTAATTCTCCTCTCTTTGTCTTCTTCTTCTTCTTCTTCTCCTCCTCCTTTTCCTTCTATTTATTTGAACTATTTTCTCGTTCTTTCATTTTTAAACCTCTCACAATTTCCCGGCCAAGTGTCACCTTTGATTTCATCTGTGCAACCCAATTTACCAAGGCTAGTGTATTTCACACAAAAATGTAGATCAAAGAGATTTACATTCAAAGGAATTTAATTCGTAAACAGATCAATACGGGACGCTGCGTACTGTATCAAATTGTTCGAGACGCCAAAACAATAGTTTACGACATTGCACAACGACACATTATTGGTGAGACCTCAACAATGTTAACCCGATTGGACAATGAGCGTCAATGTAAACTCGCACAGATTATACACATAATACGTACATATATTCACACACATGAACACATGCGCAGGTGAATGTTAAATCTATATGAATATTATGTACATAATGTGCATAATTTGCGTGCGCTTGTGTACTTTAAATGTATAATAGAAAATAAACGTCATGTTCGCTTTCATTCTCCAAGCTATCGCTATCAACCAGTCGAACAAATCTATAGGAGACAGTATTGAAGAAAAGGTTAATTGATCGCTATTAAGGCTTGAAAGGCCTTCCTTACAGTAATTGAGGTAAACAAAGTCGGTCTGAATTGTTTCATCACCTCTACGGTGTGAGAGGTCAGTGGAGCCTTGATGTACCTTGCTGCGATTCGAGAGACTTGAGCAACGGGGGAATAGACAAATAGATATAGAGTGAAAGATAGATGGATAGACAGACAAATAGACAGACGACAGATTCAAAGATTTAAATCTATGCATCAGCACATAAATACATAACAATGCACAAATTTATATACGTAACTACTGTAAGTGGCCTAAAACGAGCTAAATAAACAGATAAATGAATAAAATTATAAATACAGATATACATGCGCACATGCAACATACACACATACACACTAACATGGTTATGCCTATACACGGTGTAAGTACACTGGGTAGCTAGGTAGACAGATAAGCAAAGTAAAACCTATGAGGAACAGATTGGCAAAACAAAGTGGAAAAACGAATGAATTCAAATCGGGAAGGCATGAAAATTAACAGATTACATAAAATCTGGAAGAAAAAAAAAAGAGAAAAGATATTATGGATGAATCTCACTAAATCTATCATAAAACATAAAAATATGAGAACTTGATATGTATATTAGTTGAAAATTCCATATGACCAGAATCATTTTACAGAGTACAGTACCGATTATTTCAGCGTTTGGATGAAGTGAAAGTATCAATACAATGGATAGCCAGCACAGATCAGTACATCTGCTTGGATTTTTGCATTGCTTACATCTTTAAAAGTAGAAACTGTGAAGAGGATCTATTATACTGACAGAGAAAGAGACTTAAGATGCAGCATTTTGAAACCACTGCATCACAAGCCACAGAGGATCATGAACTAGAAACAGGCATAACAGGAAGATGCTTCTACCAGACAATCAACCCGAAAGAGAAGAAGAATGAAAAAAAAAATTAAATGAAGAGGAGAGAGATGAAGAGGTATTCTGAGAAATGATAGGAGGATGATGAGGATGAAGAAGAAGAAAGAAGAAATACGAGGAGAAGAAACAGAAGGAAACAGATGGTTAAATAATGAGATAAATAATCAAAAGATGGCGGCAAAATTAATACCGTCCGGTCGAGTATCGCATGCGTGTCAATCGTCATATCGACATATAAACTTATGCCACTTCATTAAACGGCATAAAAGCTGTCCAGCCTTAAATCCTGTCACCTCCGTGGTTTGTCAAACCACTTTCACTCGATGACATGCGCGCGATATTAGCTTTCTCTCTTTCCCTCGAAATAGGCGCCTAAATCTATCGATCCCCGATTCACTTAATACCAATGACCCCCTCAATATGGCCAGAAAATTTACAATTTATCGATGATGCGTGAAGCGATGATACTTGTTTGGCAACAGAGCGTATTATGCGGAGAGAGATGGACGATTTTACGACATCTGACTAGCAATCAGCGCAACAAGATTTAGTTACCTTGCTCGACACGACAGATAAAGGCAGTTTTGATGTAAATAGCTTTTTTTACCCTCTTTCCATATTCACGCAAATAGAATAGATGACATAAAAATAAAATAAAACATTACTGTTTTCGACGGATTTTCATATTCATAATCCTTTCATTTTTATCCATTCGTCGGTAATTTTGTGTTGCCGAATGAGAATTTGATCGATTTGACACTGATTATATCATTATTATGATGATATCATAATTTCAGTTCAATTCAGTTCAGTTCGGTTCTCTTCAGTTCAGTTTTATTTATGCAATCCAATGTTAAGCGTCGGCATTATTTCATACAAAATTGATATATATTATCATTTTTTTTTGCATGTATGAGAAAGTAGTAAAACCAAAAACATAAATCAATGTTATGATATGCAGTAAGAAAGGGAAACACTTAGAATAAAGTATAGAAAAAAATAGAGTGCAGGGGACCATGAAAAAAGCAGTAGTCTGAAAAAATATATGAATATTATTCATTTTCGATGTTTTAGGCTGACAAAATATGGAATTAAAAGGGCTTGCATAACGGGAGTGAGCGATTGACAATTCTGGAGAGAAAGAAATGAATTTATTTTGGTTGAGATACAATTTCCCCAAACAATATCGTAGTATGTGAGATATGGTAAAATCACAGCAATATGTAAAATAGTAAAGTCATTTTGAGAAACAAAGTTTTTAAGTCGGTGTAAGATCCCCATTGTTCTTTAGACAGACGTGTGAATGTTGCGAACATAATCGCACTATATCAAACTGTAATCAACTGTAATTTTTAAGATTCTTTTTTTTATATAAGCAAGAACTTTGGATCAAAGTCGGTTAACTCTATAGGACTTTGTTAAAAGTTTGTTAAGTTGTTTCATAAAGATTCACGAGCTGATTTAAATATTTGAAATACTTTGTGTCCTACAATTTATATTGTGTTATGATTGTGTATTTTCCCCGTTTGAAACAGAAATAAATAAAATAAGACAAGATGAAATATGGTAGATCTGAATTCCGTTAACAAATTCCAACCAGGCAACCAGCCAGGGCAATATATATTTAAAAAAAGCTTTTGCTATTCCACTTTTCTAGGATAATGAAAGAGCACTGGACTAGCCGCTTTCAGAAAGCAGGGGGAATAATTGCTACCCATAACATATGATGTCAGAATCAAATTGATGGAATTTCATGAAAAATGAATTTTTGTCGAATTTTCTTTATATTTCCTTTATATTGTTGTCCTCTCATACGTCATAACCTCTAGTAGTCTCCTCATCCAGCGGTTCCAAAACAAAAATTTTAAAAATTCATAACTTTTGCATCGATTGTCCGATTTTCCTCAAACTTTCACTGATGTGTTCTATTAATGTTGCTGCTTTCACTCAATCCGCATTGCTCTTTGGGTTTGGGTTCCCTTTAAGCAATGTAAAGACACAAACACATATTATTAGTGACGATGTACAACACACACACATACTCAAACACTATACACTCATGAACGTAGGCCTATATATTGTGTATCATACACATTCACTCAGATATATTATTCGCTTACTAGTGATTTTTTTCTCTTATCATATGTGGTAACGAATTCATTGGAATAAACGTGGTCACCAACACATGATATGTTTTAAGTGATGATGTAAGTTTTTAAATCATTCTAAAATTATATATATATATATATATATATATATATATGTATATTATATATATTATATATCATATATATATATATCATATATATATATATCATGTATATATATATATCATATATATATATACATAATATATATATATAATATATATATATAATACATATATAATATATATATATATATATAATACATATATATATATATATATATATATATATATATATATATATAGGGGATTTTTAAAATTTGCTCTAGACATATGAAGGAACAGTTATTTTATATATATAACCACTGCGAAACTTTGTCTCTCTATATATTTAAGCATTTAGGAGTATTCACAATTTTCATGAGAGTAAAAAAAAATATATATATATATATATAAATACTATAATAGTTTCATTGGCAAACAGTAAAGATTTAGTAATTCTAGAGAAATCAACCATATATTATCAGTGATATATACGAGAAACCACAAGGTTTCCAATATCGATCCCTGGGGAACACCTTATACATTATCAGATGTCTAGGGTTGAAAAGCTTTGTTTGATACAGATTTCTTATCATAAGATAAATAACCAATAACCATCTTTTTCCTTATAAATCGAGACATCTTGAACTTCTGTATCAAAAGCTTTAGGTATCTCCAAATATCCAAAGTAAATATTTGTTATTTGCAAAAGATTGAGTGCTTGTATGTAATAACTGAGTTATGGACTGGAATGTCGTTTTCTAAATCCAAAGCGCTTTGATATAAGTAGGTAATTTCCATCATTCCACCATGAAGAAAATTATGCAGTGAATTATGAATATTATTTTCCAAATTCTTAGAAATGCTACAGGCAAAATAGATTTGGGTCTGTAATTGCTTAAAAAGAGAAGGATCAATCCTTTAAAAAAAGCTTTTGCTATTCCACAAAATTCACTTTTCTATAGGATAATGAAAGAGCACTTGACTAGCCACTTTCAGAAAGCAGGGGGAATGATTGATACCCATAACATATGTCAGAATCAAATTGATGGAATTTCATGAAAAATGAATTTTTGTTGAATTTTCTTTATATTTCCTTTATATTGTTGTCCTCTCATACGTCATAACCTCTAGTAGTCTCCTCATCCAGCGGTTCCAAAGCCAAAACTTTAAAAATTCATAACTTTTGCATCGATTGTCCGATTTTCCTCAAACTTTCACTGATGTGTTCTATTAATGTTGCTGCTTTCACTCAATCCGCATTGCTCTCTGGGTTTGGGTTCCCTTTAAGCAATGCAAACATACCAACACATACATGCTTTTAGTGACGATGTACAACATACACACATACTCAAACACTATACACTCATAAATGTATATATTGTGTATCATACACATTCACTCAGATATATTATTTGCTTACTAGTGTTTTTTCTCTTATCTTACGTGGTAACGAATTCACTGGAATAAACGTGGTCACCAACACATGATGTGTTTTAAGTGATGATGTAAGTTTTTAAATCATTCTAAAAAGTAGAAGAACAGAGCAATATATAATGAGGAAAAAGTACAGTCGGTATATACAATATGCACGAGTCTTGTACATACACTTGTCTGTTGCCATAGCACTGTTTAGTTGAGTCCAATATAGAAAACAGAAGTGAGTTTTTACATGGATAGTCGTTCATGATATGACAGTTCCTTTATGTTGGATCTAACTTATTCCACGCACATCATGCACATAACAAAAATTTAGAGATACAAGGCGGCTATACCCACAACATTTAGTCTGAAATTATAACAGTATTCCATGAAAAAAAAGGGGAAAAAAGAAATCTGAATGCGGTTTTGTTGGTTGTACTGGTAAATATCATCTTTGTAATGTAACCCTTTTGAAACTACTTAGGCACCAAACCCTGTATGCTTTCATTCATCATTTTGTCCAGATTAAATTAAAGAGTCTTTATATAGTGGCACCACTGTAATGTGCTCTTTATTTGTAGAGTAACCCTGTCAACAACAAAAAAAGCAGCGTTAAAGGCATGATGGCAACAAAAGTATATGTTTGGATTTTATTCTAATACTATAACTATTTACGTTTTTCTTTTTCTTTTTAATCACTCAGATGCCGATCATTTCTTTTTTCTTCTTTAGTAAAGTCCACAGGCACCTGACTTGGCAAATAATGTCGTGCGCATATACCGTGGATATTTTGTGAACTAAGCCCGTTCAACTGTACATCAGAAGTAACGCTATATTATTATCCATTCTGTACTGGTGTTGAGGTTGTCCATGTAACATCTCAAAAGAATGGAGACCATTAAAAAATCAATCACTGCAACTTTTAGCTCTGAAAAAGAAAAAAAAAAGTACCTTTTGAATCCATTAAACCTGGCATTCTTTTAAACGCCGAATGTCTTAGTAGAAGCGCATCATCTAAAGGCCTTGGAGGAATTAAGATTGTCATGTGCCAGAAGGGAACAAGGGACCACTTAAAGCCCGTCCTGTGCCCCTGAGCGCCCCCTACACCTGGTTTCCTGCAAAGAGGAAAAAAATACCAGTATTGTGACCGCTTTAACGAGCGACAAGTGGCTGTATTCTTCGCGCATTACAGCAGGTCCCAAGTTCGTCGCCGCCACCACCGCCACCGCCGCCGCCGCACCGGCCCCGAGCGATGGCAGCATGGCGGTACGCCCGCGGGACTCGACGAGCGCACCGGGCCAGAGAAATGCGAAAGAAACGCTGTCGAAGATGCATCAGTGGATTAAAAGCATTTCATCGATCTCTTTCATTTTGGAATTGACTTTGACCAAATGACGAAACCACTCGCCTTGTCTCCCGCATTCTTCCCCCGTCTCGCCGTGCGTACAGACCTTGTCAACCCTTGAGTTTGGAGAGCTTTGTATGTGTCAGTGATACGTGCTTTGAGAGCAATTGACGATTGTCCTTTGGGATATACTTTTTTTTTTCTTCGTCTTCATTCCCTTGTTTCCCGGGTACAGTATCTTTTAATCGTTGCGTGTCCGCGCGACTGATGTGCTGGCACGCACGTGTACGTGTGTCTACGTTGCGTGTGGCTAACAGATATTCCTCGCTTTGTGATTGCGTTTCCCAAAAAACACCGACCTGTTCAAATGGCACTGCAAATACAGGTGCCTACAGCGAGTCGATTTTGAATTAGCGCGGTTCCATCAAAGCTAGTCGCCTCTGCCCAGACATTTTTTTTTTTTTTTGGGGGGGGGATAGGAGAGGGATCCCCAACTACCCTAATTCACGAGATGTCGAATTAACCGAGCTTCTACAACAAAACAAAAGGCCAGGGAGGTATCATGGTATATAATAATCATTTGTAAACTTAAATCAAGTTTGTTAAACAATTTTTCTGACATTTTACTTTGCCCCCTAACACAAGACTCGTTAACATCCCAGAGACAAAACAGAGAAATTCAAATTACAGTAGGACAACACAGAAATAACTTAGATTGAGTCAAAGGAAACATCTAGTAAAAAGAAGAACTTACCTAATATTATTAGATATGTCAAACTTCTCGCAAGCTAAAACGAGAAACTCGCATGTTCCCAGTGATTTTGTATAACAGTTAACAGATAAGAAAGCATAACATATATCTTGAACAACGCGCCACACTGTATTAACGAACCTTGATTAACGGCTACGGACATACTCGCAGCGGGATTTGTTACCCCCTCCTCTTCCCATGGATGACGTTCGTCTTCATCAATTTTGTCATACTTCACTCTGCTTCAGCTAGCCAGATCCACCCATTTATTGATCTTCTAGGTTGTAACCAAAGATGAACTCTTTACCTATGCTCAATGTGACTTCAATCAAAAAGAAGAAGAAGAAGAACAGTGTAGGGTTCGTTAAAACCGGACACAAAGGTGATATTGGTAACTTATTATAAATGCAAACAGAGAAAATGGAAATTGTAGAAGTCATGACGTCATCGTGTCATTTCCTTCTCGTTGGTTTGCTGATGAAACAAAAAATAATTTTTTTTTCATCAAATAAGTCACTCAACCCTGCAAAGGCACCATTTGCTCCATCATTACGTGTCTAGAATAAGGTAAATCAAAGGATTTTTTTTTCGTTTCATTTGAATTAACTAAAAGTAGAAGTAATATCTACGTTTGACTTTTATATAATTCAAAAGCCTGCTATCAGCTAGAAAGCTGCTTTTTCAGCCAGGTCTTGCGTACAAGTTTACAAATTTCACATTTTAAACTGTTTAAGTTTAAGACACAATAAAGATAGAGTATTTCAAAAGCATGGAAGTGAGATAATACATAGATTACAAAGTGAAAATATTCAATATGAGAAACATAAGAGCAGAAGAACTTGTAAGGTACAAAATGAATATGAGAAAATTGGTAAATTGTCAAAGGTGTAAAAGCAGAAAAAATGGTATTTTGAAATTTATAGACGAAGGACCTAATTCATGAGATAACAAATGCAAATGAGTTCAAACTTAACACGCAGATCATACAGTCCGTGTATGGAAAGATTATGCAAAACTGAATTTAACATTATTTCAAAGCCTTAAGTTTTGTACTGCAAGTATAAAGTGTGAATAACAAAAACAATAGTAGCTTTAAAATGTTGTAGTCAAGTCTGCTGTATTGAAAGGCTGTCGAGATTTGTAAGCAAAGAAAATTGAAGACTCGTGAGCCATTGATAACACGCTATATACTTGTAACGTCAATTCAATTTTCATTTTCATTTTCATTTCATTTATTAAGCTTCCACACAAATTATACATTGTAGTATTTGCAACATCCATCCGTTGCAATGTAAATTAACACATAAGTTATAAGTTCAGTATATGAAGACTATAATAACATAACAGATACAAAATCAAATAATTGAAATCAATTATTAATGATCATCTGACTTTTAAAGATGGAATTATTAATTGTCACTTAATTTGATTGGCTTCTTGCTATTTTGTATTTGAATATATTCATATATATTGTATTTGCAACATTCATCCGTGACAATGCAAATTAACACATAAGTTATAAGTTCAGTATATAAAGACTATAATAACATTTACATGGCACAAAATCAGTTGAAATCAACTACTTATGATCGTCTGACTTTTAAAAATGGAATTATTTATTATCATTTAATTTGATTGGCTTCTTGCTATTTTGCTTTTAAATTCACTGTACCACTGACAATATTTATGAATGAAGGATTTCACGTCTCTTAAGTCATAACCTGCACTGCCAGAAACGACAGATCCACTAGAAACATTATCCTTGCTAATGATAACAATGCACTGTAATACGATTGCTACTACTACTACTGCTACAACTACTACAACTACTTCTACTATTGTTCCTTATTATTGTCATTGTCATTAGTATTATATTTATTATTATAATTATTATTATTATTGTTATCATCATCATTATCATTATTACTATCATTATTATCATTATCATCGTCATTACAAAACTACTGCTACTATTGCTACTTATTATTGTCATTATTAAAATTATTGTTATAATAATAATAATAATAATAATAATAATAATAATAATAATTATTATTATTATTATTATTATTATTATTATTATTATTATTAGGCCTATAACTACTGCTGCTGCTGCTGCTACTACTACTACTACTACTACACTTATCATTCTTACTATTGTTATAGAACTTACAAAATGGTTTTGTTACCCTCGCAAGACCTCACAAACTAACACTGGTTCGATTAACCCTTTCTGTGCCAAGGATATGCGGACTTTGCATAAGGCACTATATGGAAGTTTCTATGCCAAGAAGAGGAGTAGTGAGTCATCAGTTAGGACAAAATAAAACTGAAACACTAAATTTGTATGTCATTATTGTGAACTTTAAATCAAATATGATCCTTTTTGATATTCCTCTGAGCTAACAGCAATAATGATAAGGAGGAGGGAACATTAGAGATGTGACTACTTTGTTATGTTAATAATAATAATTGACAATGTTTATATAGCGCATTATCACATGAAATGTCTCTAAGCCCTACGGGAAAAAATAGAAAAGGAAGAAGAAAGAAAGAAGAAGAAGGTATACAGTTTCAGAGATGGTTAGACATGAGACATAAGACTACTCAATAAACAAATAAGTTTTTTTTTTCTTCTATTTTTCATTCCATCATCCACAATCGATTTCAAACTGAATATTTGATTTGATATGATGGGAGGGTTTTTCTTTTAGATATGAAACTTCAATCAATGGATATTGAAATTGAAGATTAAGGTTTTCTAAATAACACAGTTAATATTAGTTGTATAATGATAAATGTGTATTCCCTGTATAAAAGTCAATATCGTCGGCCTCATGCCAAAAGGGCACTAATAGTGTACAAAGTCTATGGTGTTAAGGTCCTTTTGGCATGAGGCCGACGATATATAAAATTACACACTTGTTTTTAGAATAATTCATCATAATGTAATGACTATGAATTTAAAGTGAAATTATTGTATATTGCTTTGTACAATTTGTCTACATTGGTGAAGAAAAAATATTCTTCAAAACAAAACATTCAGTAACTATCATCGTGTAATGAATGCGTGACATTCAAAGTATTGTGTAAAGTGACATATTACAAAATAGATAACCGGCGTTAACAAATGATGTACTGGTGTGAGCGTGTCAAATTTTAATTTCTGATAGTATAGTTACAATCGACAGACCGCCGGACAAGGAAGATTGCAGATCTACATTAAAGTAGCCATGAAGCAATTTCAATTTCCACTTGATAAATGTGTTTGTATTCTTATTCATGCCATGAACATCTTTTGCAAACTTTTTATTTCTTATCAAAGGAGGGAATTGGAAAAACAACAACACCGCCATATCTGTACACAGAGTTCTTATTAACGCCCGTTCTTGTATCCGACATCATCCTTCTCATTTTGTTGAATACGATTGCGCTGTTAATACTAGGTTGTATGTAAAACCACCGAATCGTTATGAGCTGATGATGTATGCGTCATGAAAAACTGACTTTCTATTCTTCAAAATGGCTATGTGTTGTATATATACCAGAGGAGGGGGGGGGGGGGTAGGATTGCGGATAGCCGAAGTAACGACGAAGCTAGTGTGTAGCATCCGAGCCCTCCCGCCGATGGGCGAGCGATAAAAAGACAGTTACAAAATTGGCGCTGATCGATCGCCTTGTTGGTTCAGCTTCCAGCCAAGGATTATTGGTAATTGAATAGCAATAACCCCGCGTTCGGTCCTTAGCGGCGACACGGGCCACTCCGCACCCGGGTTTCGCTGGCGTGCGCGGGCAAGGCGTGTGGGGGGTAAAACCCGCTCGAACTGACCACTTACAATCACCCACTCATCAATTAGGAAAAATTGTTCCAACTCCCCCTTTATCTCGCCCTTTCTCTTCTTCCTCACAGACTGTCGCGAATTCAGTTTACCTTCAAATTGAAATCTCTACCCCTTTTCTCACTCTCTTCTCTCTTTTTTTTTTCATTGTCTTTTGGTCGTCTTCGTTTTCTTCGGCTCCCCCCTCGTGTAATCCATCTTTAGAATACTTGATCAATTAACGGTGCAATCTTTATTCAGCAGGCTGCGTCGTTTATCCTCCCTGCTTGCCATGTCTTCCTAAACCCATTTCGCATCGATCGCGATCTTAATTCGAGTCATATTGGTAAACATTAACATCTAGCTTCATGAATACTTAGAAGAAGAAGAAAAAGAAGGAAAAAAGAAACACCTACACCTTAAAAGACACTCAAAAAAGAAGTGATGAGAGAAAGCAATAAAGTGATGATGAATCATTAGAGTTTTCATTCACACACACACACACACACACACACACACACACACACACAGTCTCTCCCCTCTCCCCTCTCTTTCACTGTCTGCTCCCCCTCCCCCCCCCCCCCCCACCTTCTCTCTATGAAGACAGACTCATCCTCTTTAGATATGTTCAGGGAGTGATTGATTGAAGTCGGAAGTGGCTGAAGGTCTCAGCTACCCGTCTTTATAAAAGTGGCAAAATAACCCCACAAGGAATATATCACATCTTCGCCACCCCAACACCTCCCCCCCCCTGCAAAAATGCGAACCATTTTACATTCAAATGACTTACAGCGATGAATGGTAACAATCAATCAATCATTTATATTCCACACGTCCTGTCCATCAAAATCTCCTCCAGTATAATAAATCCGAAGTCGTCCCGAACGATCGAGTCCTTGCGAACACGCAATTAGCAATTCTCCCGACCAATTTATTCAACCACGTGTATATACAAATCTATTTCCGCCCGGTGACTCTTCACTAATTAATGAGGTTGGAAGTCGTCTGTATACGAAAACACTCAGTCAAAATCAGCCTAGGAAATCATAGGAAACCATCATTCAAGCATTAAAGGAGACCTCCGGATAATTTTCAGACTTTTACATTTGAACAACTATAAATTAGGATATAGGCTACTGAGTATACAGAGTTTATGAATTTAAAGTGATTGGGATGAGGAATAAGAATGTTTTCAAAATTTATGATAAATTGCAATGAGCAAGGATGATGACGCGGTAGCCTCATCATAAGAATGCATGAGTTGGGCCTCCAGGAAGCAGAACAAAAGAAGGCGGCATGCATAGGTTTTACACAGGTGAACTTGTTAAGTAAGCGGTGCTGTAATGGAATTGCACTGTTTCATTTCTAAAATATGTGAGGCTCTATGTCATCAACACTGTTCAGTGTGATTTGTTCAAGATTTTTTTTTTTCAGAGTATTGGTTTCTCTGCTCAAGGACTTCAATAAATTCCACAAATCTATACATGGAGCTGTCGATTTATGTATACTACATGTGAAATTATGAAAATCGTCTAGAATGCTACTGTAATCAACCAATAAAGTAGTCACTCAAATTGATATTTCAATCATTGGGACTGTCAATTCAATCACTTCATAAATAATTGTACGATCAATTGCAAACTAAATCACAATCTCACCAAGTATTCGAAATTTAACAAACTCATGCAAAACTCAACGAAATGCAGGTAAGAATTCGGAAATAATAGTACATCTATTCAATCTTTTACATCACGAAAGCATTTGTAAGTGTCGTTAACTGTTTTTGCTGATCAAGCAACTTCCGTTACAAACGTTAGTCACTTAAGTAATGTCGCCCTCAGTGATCCATATTGGAGAGGTGGGTGGGGGAGGGGGGAGCTGAGTGGAAGGTCAGTGGTATCATTAACCAGGTATTAACTTTTTTTGCAGGTTTAATGACGCCAAAGTATTAAAGTCAAATCAGACTCTATACTCCCTGTTATCTTGTATTACTATAGATTTGAAAAATCTTTCCGCCTTCAGGAGACATAAAACCTAGCCTAGAATTGAAAAACATTTCATCCTCTTGGCAGAATTGGTTCCAAATTGGACAATGTGTCTTCAGATGATGATATACTATTACTGATGAGAATAACATTGTTTGTATTTTATTCTTCGGGGTTTTTTTTTCGGCTGTTAAGATATAAATTGATATAAACCTAAACCAAAAGTATATGATGACAATATAGTGGTGGGGATTTTTTTTTTCCAGAAATATATGTATTTAAATCATACAGCTCTAGTTGTAGGATATATTTTGATTCATACAACGAATCAAATATGCAGGGCCGAAATAATGATAAAGCAGTGGAAGTCAATTTTAATGTTTGAAGCTAGAGCTATGAAATTATGAAAGGCTCCAAAGACGGTGGTGGTATGAAATAGTATCATCTACGATGAATGAGTGAATGAGTAATACCTTGGGAAGATGTGTTTAGCCTGATGAAAGAAGTGTAGAAATCTCATTCCCATCCAGATAAAAGACGACGGCAAGTATCGTGATGGATCGACTAGTGATCGATCTTTTAGCCTGCGCGCAATCGGCGCATCACGTGACTCGAACGAGGCCTACTCATCCCGCACATTAATTGAGCATAATTGGATAATGGAGGCGAGGATCGAGCGCGCCGGCCGAAGACACTTGGCAAAACAAGGAACGGAGGTGTTGATATACACTTCGACGCGTGCGGGGGAAACTTCAGGAGTTAGCTGAGTAAACAGAGTTGTGTTTGCCCACGCGACTGATAGTACTATTAACATGGCTCTTAGCAGAGATGGATATGAATTGTTCTTCACCTACGCGCGCGTGCGCGCGTGCCCGTACAAAGCAAGCAGAGTGTACATTCTCGTAACACCTCGAAGCCAAGTGATATTGCAACAAAAGTCGGCTTTTGTTGCGACCATGAATTTTCATGTTCTCAGTACCGCTCAGTGCCCTGTTTACTCGTTAGGCGGGCTCGCTTCTCCCCCAACTTGTCTGGAGCATTGTTTGGAAAGAATTGTATTGCTCCTAATATGAATATTCACTTCTCCGTGTAGATGAAGGCGAGAAGTATAAGACGGAAAAAATAATGTGTGTGACATTTCAAAGTTTTGCCTGTTCCTTAACTAAAAACTGATAAACCAAAGAGACCAACCAAAGATAGGAATTATTTATCATACATACAATTTTAGTTCTTATAATAATGTACCTCTCTCTATCTCTCTTCTTCTTCTGGTTAAGTCTGTCGCCTTCAGTTAGCTGAAGATTAGTTCTTTCTCTCAGTCTAAATTATCACTACAACACTGCTGTGTGATAGCAGGAAATACGTAAGTATGTATACGCATAAGGGGAAAAAAAAGTAAGAAGAGGGTGTATGTACTCTTCTTCATTTTTTTTTAGTCCCCAACAACAACAATTAATATCCATATTTTGATAAGGTACGGGAGTATTCAATTAGAGTGGCCACTAGTGTGTTGTTTCACGGTAACCCCTTCCGTTCTCCCTTTAATAACACTTTTAATGACGTTCCGATGGACCCGTTTTTGATCGATAGCGGTAGCACATCCAAGCTGCGACAGAATGGGCTGAATGCCGCTAACTCGCCTGTACTCTCATAGGTTTCCCTTACACGCGGTGCGTAGCGCGCCCTATGGGCGAAACACAAGTCAATGTCCAAATCGCATTAACACTCAAGTAAATGATATTAACCGAGTTTGCAGACGAGTCGATTGTGAACGTCTCGAATATCTTCTATGACTATTGATTTGATATTTTCTAATAAATCTTGCTTTCTCTCCCCTCTGCATGGAAACGCCTTGAGCAACTTTTTATGAGAATTTGTTGATGGGACGAATATGGGTAACTCGAATTTAATAATCCCCCGAACACGGCCAAAATCTTGTTCACTCAACAAAAGTCGATATTTCTGAAAACTAATATGAATTAGCGACAGAAAGAAGAGGCTTACATGTTTGTTTTTCCCGACGCTCTGCTATCGTTCATTTCGTCGTAGAGGGACATTTTTATCATCACATGAGGACCGAAGACTGAGGCCATCGGGTTTAGAATAATTAACTACCGGGAGGTTATGGCTTATGAAATATTCAGTCTTGCGTGATTGGCAAAAAAACACTGTTTGGACATGGAAGGGGAAGAAAATAACATCGAAAATTAGGTTAGGACAAGCAACTGTGTGCTTAATTATTATATATCCAAACGTTACTGCTTTATGTGTAGGCCGTGTGCATTATATGTATTGTGTACATATTTGAAAACATATGAAGACGGAACAAACGACTGCACAAGAACTTTTTTCTGCTGGACATTCTTGGTAGTCCCTACTTCAGAAACTTTTTTGGAGCCTTTGACAGGAGAACACTGATGAAAATTTACAATTTTCAGGAAAGTTTGTTAGTCCCCCCCCCCCCCAAAAAAAAAGCATCCTCCTTCCAAACTGTCTTATAATCTAACTAGTCACTTGTCAAGGGGAAAAAGAGATTCTAAACAAGAGAAAGCTGTCATGTGTCTTGGTGAAGGATGTTAATAAACCATTATGAGCTCAATTTCATGTTTGCATTGCTGTTAAAACAAAGGGGGGGGGGAGTTTAGTTTGTCAGAAGTATTATAACAAACTGGACGCACGTACAGCATGGGGGGAACTCGTTGGCTCGGAGTCTGGCTGCGAACTGCCATACTCCTGTGCCAATACAGCCTAATGGCTTGTTTCAACATCAACTGTCCGCGTTTTGATTGACTAAAGCGGTTTTGAACGAGGCGGTTAGACGCTCGGTCCAACACGACAGCGAGTCGGGCCAGAATGAATGTCAACGCGCAAAAAAAAAAGTGAATACACAAGTTTACGCGCCGGACAGGCGATCAATACACCACCACTAAAGCAGTGTATATCTCTTCCCTCATTCGCGCCAACGAGGGAAGAAAGCTTATAAAGAAGCAGAGGAAAAAGGGGGAAGGAGAAAGATGGAAAATATTGAAACAGGTGGCGGGAGTATGTAGACATAACCTTCGAAATTCTGCCTTGATAAGATTTCTCCGGATTCGTTTAGTCAATCTCGAGTCAGCGGAGCGTGGATTTAAGACAATTGAACTGTCCCCACTCCGATTGAGGAGTTCTTCCATACATGCACCGTGGAACATACTTCTCAATAAATATGTATTATCTCTCTTTGCCGTAATTTAATGACGTGAGTAAGATCAATCAGGCGGGCTCTGCAAAGATTCTTCAGGCTTCGGATGGCTTCCCCACTCCTTCTTGGCGGGAAGCAGGCGATAGCGACTCGTCATCCCTCTCAGAAATTGACACAGCAGTTGGTTTAATGGTCCGGATGAACTTGCACTGACTCTCCCTCTCTTCTTCTTCTCCCCTCCGCCCCCCCCTCCATCTCTATCTTTCCATCCCCCTTGTCTACCAACTCTCTCCCCTTTTCTCTGCTCTCTTATTTTATTCTCTCTCTCTCTCCCTCGCTCTCCTCTCTTAATCTCCATCTCTCTCTGTTCTCTCCAAAAGAGAAGAAATAAAAGCAAAAAGTCTAATTTTGACACAATCGCCATTAACCGTTGTTAGCGTTACGATAGTAAGAGGCTCAATCCATTATATCATAGTATAAACATGCATTTATCTTCATGACCCGCCAGCACGTTACCGTCGCAAAATCTTGAGTAAAAAATGACAAACAAAGTAATGGAAGTTATGTTTATTTAGAAATCAAAAGATGTACAGCTACCTCTTGCAATATATTTCTATTTAATTTTGTAATCTCGAACTTAAGAAATTTAGTCATTATTATTTATTTTGTGAGTGTGCTTGCTATAGTGTTTCAATGATATTGTCACCACGTCTAATTCGCGTGTGCAATTTTGACGGACATTACTGCTTTCTTAAACTACGAGAAACTTAATGTTATGTAAGACTTTCATCTCGATTCGGATTGAACAAAACTTTGAAACAAAATTTACCAACCAGTGCGCTCCTTTTCTTGAAAACAATGAAAACATAATGATACTCTTAAAGGACAAGTTCACCTTCATAGACATGTGGGTTGAGTGAATGCAGCAATATTAGTAGAGCACATCACTGAGAGTTTGAGGAAAATAGGACAATCCGTTCAAAAGTTATGAATTTTTGAAGGTTCTGCTCACTCAAGGCTGGATGAGAAGACTACTATAGCTTGTAATGTCACTTGAGTACAACGATATAAAGAAAGAATAAAGAAAATACAACATATTCTCACTTTTCTCGCACAACAAAAGAACACTTGACTTCTCTCTTTCAGAAGGCAAGGGGAATAATATTACCCTTAACATATGTCAGTAACAAGTCGAAGAAATGTGCACTTAATTCAAAAAGTAATTTTTTGTTGAAATTCTCTTTATATTTTCTTTATATGGTTGTACGCATATGACATCATACACTATAGTAGTCTTCTCATCCAGCGGTGACTACGCAGATACTTTAAAAATTCATAATTTTTGAATGGATTGTCCGATTTTCCCCAAACTTTCACTGATGTGTTCTACTAATATTGCTGCATTCACTCAATCCACATGTATATGAAGGTGGACTTGTCCTTTAAGTAAATGTATATAGAAGTTGTCCTCTCTTTGAATGGCAAACCTGAGCTACGTTCCCAATGAGGCCATTAGCCCAGTCAAGCCATACTTATGCTGGCAGTCTCCTGCTTCCTTGTTGAATCAAAATGAACTGCCTTTTTTGTATTTATCAGCAACCATAAATGTTTTAAATGATTTGAATGAATGAATTGCTTTATTGTCCATAAAGGAAATTCTCTTTTCACTGTTTTTTTTTTTTTTTTTTTTTTTTTTACATGTAGTCCACATAATGAACAAGACAAAAAATTTCAATTACATATTACAAATTGACAAATTCATCATAGTTCAAAGGTACATATTGCATAACATATAATTCTGCTTGCCCAATGTATACATAAGGATAGCATATGAAATAGACCAAGTATGGATAATATACAACTGTCTTGTAAATCAATTTTGGCCAAAAAGTTCTGTATCATATAAGTCATAAAAAGAAAACTTTCAATAATTGCTCATATAATGTTTTCGTTTAAAGAAAAAAAAAACAATATAATGATCTTTAATTACAACATATGAGTTTAAGTTACGAAAATATATATATATATGGTGAGATGTATGTGTGTGCAATAGCATTTGAGAGTAATATGAGATATAGTGTGAGTAAGGGTGGTATGTATTTTGTATGTGTGAGTGTGTGTATGGGTGCGTGTGTGTGTGTGTGTGTTTGTGTGAGTAAATTCTTCTTACACACAAATATTTCAGAATTACGTCATCAATGTAATGTTACATCAATGTAACATCTGATACACCAAAAGAAAAATGAGATTATCCATAATTATTACAATCAATTGATATCTGGGTAAGGTATTCATGACGGGTGTGACACAGACCTTCGGACTTGCGCATTATAGAGATGTATGGCGTTAGGGATAAACGATTGCTTGAAACGGGTTTTCTGAGTACGTGGAACACACAAGCGAATACCTGAACGGTTGAAGGTAAAGTTTTCGTTGAGTGGGTGGGTGGGGTCCTGCATAATCTTCCGCAGTATGGAAGCAACTCTCTCTTGATAGACATCATCGAGGGATGGCAAGTCTAGCCCTAATAGGCGTTGGACTATTTTTCTGGGACGATTAAGCTTCTTCAAATCACATTTTGTTGCTTGAGCAAAATAACACACAATATTATAAGTTAGAACACTCTCAATGGTGGAGTTGTAGAATAGAGCAACGAGTCTGTCTTCCACATGAAGCTTTTTCAGGGTCCTAACGAAATAAAGCCTCTGATTTGCTTTTTTCTGCAATGATTCAATATTTTTTGACCAGTTTAGTGAGTTGCTTATGGTCGTACCCAAGTACTTGTATTCCTGGACTTGTTCCACTTCTACCCCGTGAATTGTAACTGCCCTATGCTCAGTAGCATTACGTCTGTGGTCTATGATCAACTCCTTTGTTTTTGACACATTTAACAGTAGGAAATGATCATCACACCATTTTACAAAACTTTCAACTGTGCTGGTGTATGCTTCAATGTCATCAGATGCAAGATGACCTGTGATGACAGTATCATCTGCGTATTTTATGATGCTACACTGATTTGACGAACATCGACAGTCACTGGTGTACAATGAAAAAAGTACTGGGGACAGGACGCATCCTTGCGGTGCTCCTGTGTTCAGAATTTTCATACTAGATTGAACATTACCCATTATAACCTTCTGAGGTCGGTTACTGAGGAAATCTTGGATCCATAGGATGATTTGAGGGTGCACATTAAAAGAAATCAATTTTAGTGTCAAAAGGTGAGTTACAATAGTATTAAATGCACTAGAAAAGTCAACAAAGGTAGATCTTACATACGTCTTACTTTTGTCCAAGTGGGAGTACATTTTGTGCAAGTATGTTATATCATACGTGAAGTATAGATTGCACTTTTTGTCTTGCTCCTTTGTCAATTTTTTGTTTTTTTTATCAATTTTTTTACAACCTTGTAATCTACTTTGATTTGATTTGAGAAGCAGAATAAATACGAACAAACGAACATGTGCAAAGACACCATCTCTCAGGAGAAGGGGTTAAATAATAAAGGCATCGTCCTATCCACCTCTATTTTTTTTTTGGTTCAATGTACTTGTGTTTGATATATAATGGTGACTTTATCAGGCTAGTATAACAAATCAAAAAAACTAACATAACTGACACCTTAAAAAGGGAGACAGAAATAAGACACCCTCGAGATTACAAGATGTGAACAACTTGAACGTTATCAAGCGAATTTTTCAGATAGATTGTAAAACAAAAAGAAACTAGAAATGTCGCTATGGCGACTGGTATGCCTCCGCCATAACGCATGATTCTCCCAATAGGTGTATAGTACATTGTCTTCACAATGTGTGATGACAGTTTCAAATAACTGGCAAGATATTGAAATGACAGGTTTGTCAGAAATGTTTTGAATGTTCACTTTCCTTGAACTAGGTTTGCTATAAGAGTGCAATTACATGTATTTGGGGAATTGAGGATTTTTACTTGACTTTTGACCGACCCTTTCATAAGTTTATGCATTGAGTAATTTTCAAGGTATGAAGAAAAAGTGTAATTACAGTATAAAATAAATAGTGAGATTTTGAGGAGTTGACCTTGACCTTTGACCCCTGACTATAGACCCATGACCCCTAAATTCCCTAGATAATCCCTGCCAGTCAGTGCGTGCGTATGTACCAAGTTCCATGAAGATGCATTGAACCAGTTGCGAGAAAAAAGAAATTGTAACATTTCACCTTACTTTTGACCTTTTGACCTTTGACCTTAGGACATGAAATTCTCCCTGGAGAATCTTCATGCAGTAGTACATGTCTACACAAAGTTTTAAGAAAATACCTTTGGGCATTGCATAGATATGGGGGAAATAGCAACATATTTAGCATTTGACCTTGACCTTTTGACTTTTGACCTCTTGCCAATTTCACTACAAAACTACTCAACTAATTGCCCCATCATACTTCATCCTTGGACCAAGTTTGGTGAAAGTTGCTTCATCCTGTTTTGAGTTATCGAGTAAACAGATAAATTTTAGGATTTGACCTTGATCTTTGACCTTTGACCTCTGTCCGATTTCACTCAAAAACTAATCAAGTAATTGTCCCATCATACATCATCCTCGGACAAAGTTTGGTGAAATTTGCTTGATCCAGTCTCGAGTTATCGCGTAAACGGATACAATTTCATGATTTGACCTTGACCTTTGACCTTGGCCTTCAGCTGATTTCACCCAAAATCTAATCAAGTAATTGCCCCATCATACTTTATACTTGGACCAAGTTTGGTAAAATTCCAGTCAATATTACTCAAGTTATCGCGTAAACGAACGCGGACGGACGTACGGACGGACGGACAACTCGAAAACATAATGCCTCCGGCACCACTTCGTGGCAGAGGCATAAAAAGAAAGAGGTAGAACGTTAAAGACATGCACTCCTGAGATCTGATACTGCGACCGCCTTTTCGAGCCTTTTCGGTGAAGCTGGAAGAAGCAGGCAGGTCATTAAACTTGCGAGTGTGTCCCCCTACTCACCTGGTCTGAGAAAGGGGATCTCCCGTTTCAATTAGCACCTCCCACGTCACAGTTTATTATTGGCCGATTCGGCTGCCGCAAAATGTCACTTCAAAGTCGGCGCGAATAAAAGCAAGGAATCCTAATCTCTTTCATCCCTCCTCCTTAACCCCTCCTCCTCCTCCTCCTCCTCCTCCTCCCCCTCCTCCTAATCATCATCATCATTGTCATCATACTCCCTTTCAATCCTCCTGATCAAAGTCAGAGTTGTTCCTGCACCTATCACCTTAATTTTTTTTTAATGGATAAATGAATACATAACAATATGCTAATACAAAACAACTTTAATGACTTGGTAGAGAAATCCTGCTATATAATAGTGTAGACACGCACACACACACCCATCTACCTATACACTCAAACCACGCAAGTCATATATTTACATAATGATAATTAAATATCTTTATGAATAATGTATGCGTGATGGTATGTGTGTGTATGTGCGTAGGGATAAACCATACATAAACCCTAACCCTAACCCTAACCCTAACCATACATCGTTTTCCACGATATCAACGCATATGAAAATTTAAATCATTGAATGTTGATAAAATGATTATTATTGAACACGTACAACAACTCCATTATTTATGACAATTAAAAAAAACCAACAACAACAGAAAACTGAATCACCATACAGTAATGCAACACCATCAACGTTTGAAATTTGGAGTTGGCTGTATATGACGTGACTCTTCTTAATTGATACTTTCGATAACCACGCCAAGAAATATCGCTTAACACTAATGTATCTGATATTTACAATATCGATTTCTATGAGTGACTTCAGCATTGTAGGGGTTCGTATATTCCCGATATGTATGCCATTTCGTTATGGAATGAACAAATTCGATTTCAAACCTCTTTTTTTATGTCCTTGCCAAACCCAGTCGCATGAATGAACATGAAAACTATTTATGAAATGTATTACTGTCTCTCTCTCTCTCTGTCTATGTATATCATGATTATTATTATATACACATATTATATGAAGAGAAATATAGTGAATATATTTCATCTACATAAATAATATATTATATATACAATATATTACATATATATTCATTATAGATATAATATACATATCTGTTTTTGTATGTGTTTGTGCTGCCCTCTCTCTCTCCCTGTCTTTCTCCTTTCTCCCGCCAACTCGCACATATCAATCAAGAAGTACCTCACACGGGTGAGTGGCCCGCTTCGCTCCAGGGAACCGTCCCCCTTGTATCTCTACCCGCGGTCTCGGGGTCGTGTTTCAGCCCGGTTCGCCCCGTCTCCCTTAGCGGACACTGTATCGGAATGGACGAACGTGTGAAGAGCATCCGGCTCTAGTCTAAATATATGTCGTCACTCGCCGGGGTATCTCTCTCCCTCTCTCTCTCTCCCCTCCGATCACCAAACCTTGTCTTGCCCTGGATAAAAGAAGAGACAGAATGAATGAATGGAGTCAGACAGAAATCTATAATGGGAAGTACATAAAAAAGGGTTATGATTGCTGATTTAGATCATTATCTAGTGTTCAATACATAGACATCAAGGTCATGATAGTATCCTCCTTCGTTGTTATGATTCTTCTGTCATTATTTTCATAATCAATCAAAGTATTACTATTAATATTATCGGCAATTGTTATGAAATAATGTATGTATGAGTGAATGAATATGTGTACATAAGTATGCATACCTCACGTGGCATTAATCTGTAGAAGATTAGATAATATAGAAATGTATTTATGTTTAAGATTTGCCAGTTATGAGCGGTTTTTTTTTTGTAACACTGTTTTCAACAAAAGTATTGATATATATATATATATTTTTTTTTTTTTTTTGGGGGGGGGGTTGGATAGTCAATTTGCTTTTTTTTTCTTTTTCAACCTTCCCCTTTAACTTCTGTCTGAGAAACGTTATTTCTTCCAAGCCCAGAAGGTTGTTTTCTGTTTAGTATCTGTGCAAATTCTTTAATGATTTTACCTGTTTGTCATAGTTTAAATTCTTTTTTTTTAAACAGCTGCATTTTTTATTGCTTTTTGTCATTTCCTCAATCCAGCAGTTTGATGATAATAATAATTAGAAATGTATATTTATATATGTTCTGTATATGTATGTTGATTATTTTTTTATTGGTTTTCTGAGGGTTTCGTGGGGAAAATGGGTTTAATTTAGAAATTGGGATTGGCTAGGGATTGTGGTATGCCACTGGGTTCCTTGTACAGTTTTGTTGACCTGGTTACCACCCGCTTCGAATTGTCATTAATGTTTGTGGAATGTTTTTTTGATTTGTTTTGTGTTAATGGTTGTATGAGGGGGGGGGGGGGGTGATAGGATTCTTAATTTGGGGAGTGTGTGAGGGGAGGGTTGGGAGAGTAAAGGGATCTGTTTTGTAACTATGTCACTTTTTTGGCGGTGTGATCATGAGTCTGTGAATTGTGATTTGATATTGTGAAATATACAAGAATTTTTACATAGTTTGTATTTTTATGCAAGAGATTTTTATAAAAGTTCAGTTATGAATATTTTATGATGATCAGTGGCACATAAATCTGTAACGCTGGATGCGTCTGGAAGGGATATAGGTTAGGGCGGTCCGCGGACTACAGTTATTTAGTTAACTTGCCCAACGCCTGGCAGCCCTGTCAGGTGCATTCAGTGTTTAGGTATTTTTGTGTTATTGTATTGATTGAGTGTTTTGAGCTTTGTAATTGATTATGTATTGCATGTTTTCTGCCAAATAAAATGATAATGATAATAATTGTTTATTATTATTATCATATATTATCATTATTATTAGTATTAGTAATATTATTATTATTATTATTATCATCATCATCATCATCATCATTATTATTGTCATTGTCACCACTTTTATCATTATCAATATCATCATTAGTTATATGAATAATTATTCTCATTATTATTACTACTTTATCGCTATCGCAATTTCAAAATTGAGGAATAACTTTAAAGGGATTTCTTGTCTTAATGACACTGCTTCTTTTTCATTTGTTGTTCGTAATGATACAGATCTGGCATGCAATTTTATTCACAGAGAGTAACAAAAGAAAAACAACAAAAACCTCTGCATAAAAACATTGTATTCACTTTCATTGACGTGACCAACAGCGATAGATGTTCACGTGAGCTCGAGCCTAGCATAAAAAATGCTGAAAAACAAAACCAATTAAATGAAATACAATAGTGTTGCTAACCAATAAAACCAGCTAGTGGAAAAGCTAGTCAGCCACCAAGATGAGAATGAACAAGAGTCATATTCACACCACAAAAAAAAAAAAAAAAAATCTGTCGCTGTTACTCTGTACTTTGACAAAAAAGAAGTAGATTTTACTGTCTCTCAGACTTGTTCTGTTCATAGCAATGACGCCCTCTCCCGACGAGCTTTGCTACAGAGATTGCTATTTTGATAGGTTCGTGATACCAACGATCATTGTTTGAAATGCTATAACTTCCATTGATTATCAGAATGATGAAAATGAAATCAAACGACACCGCGGATATTGATCATGGTGACTAAAAGAAATAATAATACAACAAAAAGATTAGTCTTCATCGTCCTAATTGATAATTGTGATACTGGGTTATCATCGCCACAGCCAACATCATCCATTATGATCATCATCATCATTGTCGCTATCATCACTGTCATCGACATCATCATTATCATCATTATATTCATCAGAAAATATCAGTAATGCATTATTTCTGAGTCTTCAAGAGGTAAAGAATAAAAATGTCACTTTGAAGATTTCGCAATTGGGTTACATTTTGTAAATATCTGATTTGGAATGCACCAGTATAATGTGATTATCATTATTGTTATTATAATCATTATTACAGCACGTGCATTATTCTTTTTATCAGCATTATTATTATCATTAAAAATATTATTCTATCACTCTTATTTCAAGTATCATTATTATCCTCATTACCAATATCACTATTACTATAATTATCATTGTTATTACCATTATAATCACTGTGACAGGGTTCGACATTAATGGTGTGCCGGTGGCCCGGGGCCGCTAAAGATTGGTATGAGGCCACCAAATGTATCTTCTGGTGGCCCGATAGGGAAACTAAGATTCAAAATGGATTATTACTTTGGGTTTTATTTCGGACATTACATATCTTTTCCCGTGACATCGAAATGAAGAAAGTGTCTGTAACAACCATACTTAATACCTTTTACCACTATCATCATCGTTATGATATCCCTTTGCCAAATGGTATGCATTCCGAATAATGGCAACTAATATTTAAGGGAAGGATTTCTTCAGATTAAAACAGAATCCACCATTGATAATGCAAACATTGGCTCTGTTGCGGCTTGTATCATTGTACATTGTACTTCTACGGGCCTCTCACGGGCCACGCGTAACACTGCCCGAGAACCAATGACTGTGCCCGACAGTTCCCACACTTTGGTGTTATGTTTTGATGAGTTAAAAAAAATGTAGTACTTTAATTCACCACATAACCCAGGCATGAAGTATGTGTAAGTTTTTTTATTGTTGTTGTTGTTGTTTGACATCCACGTATTTTTATACTTTTTAGATCCATGTGATATACGCTGCATAGTAATTATGTGTTGTGGAATACAAGACATGATAAGGTCCGCTCGAAAAAAAAAAAAAAGAAGAAAAAAGACCTTTGCAAACGCGACACTGTGACGCAAAATTTGGCGTCATTTGTGGTACAAAAGGACATTTTGGGAAAGAGGGTGATTGAGTATAAGGAAGCCCTCTTGAGAGGGCGCTACAGTGCATTTGACGTCAGGTCAACCATGTCAACGGAGCAGAGTGCCACAAGAAGGAACTCTCTAAACAGCGCTTTGGTCGCCACACATCCTTCAGACTCCGGGGCTAGAAAATGCGTGACGTACTGCAAGACTGTGGTATTGGCATTTTATTCATTTACCTATCCTTTTATTCCTCTATTGTGGAGGGGAAGGGATGGAGCAAAGGGATTTACAGATCCAAAAGGATTCAAGGAGATGGTGCTGGACTGACGGTTCAGCTGAGGATTTCTAAATTCGCGATATCATTCGAAGGATGGTGAGTGTGGGACATACAGGTATGAATAACAACAACAACAATGCTAAAACTAAGTTTGATGATATAGTTCAATGATATGGGTTTCCCTGTTTTTATTTGTAATGGTTATTCACCACTAATGAGAATGATGTTGACCTTTCAGCCATAGCCAGGATAGATTTTCAAAGAGCTCCTGATCAGCATTGCAATAAAGCGATAAAAAACAATACAAAGAAAAACCGCTTCAACTATCGCACAATGCACACAAATGTTTCAGTTTTTCTGTTTCAGTAAGTTTTATTTCTTCACTTGTACATAACAGAAAAAAAAAACCCACGTACAATAACAATATCGAACATATTATTCACAAGTCATAGAAATATAAACAAAATTTCACATTACAAATATATAATCATGTGAAATAATACATGAATTTCATTACAGATCTTTAAGTGTACAGGTGGAGGAGAACGTTATCAATAAGCAAAACGCTTGACTTGGACAACGTGACTTGGACAACTTGGACAACGTGACTTGGATACGTGCAACAAACTGCATCAGAGAATAAAGTGTTTTCTATCATCCTGCGCTTTTGTCTCACAGGTTTAAAACAGATATATTCAGGTGAAGGAATTAGGTCTATACTCTTCAGCTTTCTGTGCATGAACCACATTTCCACATTTTCCACATCCGTGATACGATGGCACAACTCTTCGCTTTTGTCATCATTTTTCTGGATTACTAGCTGCCACGAAGAGGAGGAGAAAAGGAAGGGAATGTTTCAACTGAGCACGTAACAACCACAAAACATTTCCGCGTTCAATTCTGCCTCGAGAAATATGATGACTGATATATCTGTACTAAAGTCAAATACATTATGATACATCATAAGCATAATTATACATAAGGACCTATATGATATATGATATATGTATTTGCATATGAATTATAATCTTTGAAGATCTGTGCAGTGGTTTCATATTATTGGCAGTTATAAGATATGCAACGGATAATTCAGGTATATGCAACATTTGTCATAGCCTGTAGCTCGTCACATATTTTCATACTCACTGTTGCCTCTCTGTTAGACTACAATATCTCCCTTTGAGGAATATCTCATTTCAATATTGCCATGGGAACTATTATTATGTTTTTGTTGCTTTTTGTGTTTGTGTTTGTGATGTAATGTATTTTGTAAGGCAGCTCATCACAAGCTCTGCTTTTTTGAGGTTCTGCCTTCCTGTAGAATAATTTCATGTATGTGATTTCCTACATGAAAAAGATGGAAAATAAATATTTCACAAACTTGAAACTTGAAGAGTCTGAACGTGAAAAAAGAAGATAAACGCCATTTTAATTATCTTTAATAAAGGTTATAATCTAGAAAGCGAAAAGCAAATTTTTCCTTTGTTTTGAAGATAACATCAAAATCATCACATCTATTTCTTTGTTTTTTCAGCTAACTTGAGCTTAAGTATATGTCTCAATTGGATAAATAGATATATCAATTTTTGCATTTAGACTCTTCATATATATATATATATATATATATATATATATATACACTGTATATATATATATCCATGTATTAGCATAAAATCTTTGATCTGCGTGCATTATATTTCATTGCATGTAGTTTATTTATACATTTCCCTGGAAAGCCGATGACCTTTTGTTTTTGTAATTTGCAGCAAATGAAATAGTTCTCGTTTATCTGCATTTCGAGACGCTCCGAGATAAAGTTATCACCACGCTCGATCAACGGCGGGCGCTCTTGATTACAACCGCGCGAGCGGGAAATAGCTCCTCGTCCCGCGCACCGTCTTCATCTTACGATTTTTGGTTTATTCTATACTTCTTCTTCTTTTTTTCGCCATGCGGGTTATTTCTGAGGCGGTCACGCCTGACTTGGCACTGAGTGAAGACTTGTGAATGACGATTGTTCACGGTTTATTTTCACTGCCCTTCGTAATCACCATTTTCCTGTCTGACCCTATTTATTTGTTCCCCCCTGAACGCCCCGAGAACAGGGACAACCAACCAATCCACTCTTTGATCTGCCCCCAAAAGTTTTGTGGCTCGCGGTGTTTCGTCACCTCACCTGAGCTATGCCTCCTATTCATTTTGCGGTTTACCTGCAAAACAAGGGTTCGAATCCCATATCAAAACAGGGATTACCTGGCGTTGAGATCGTACATCTTACCTTATAGGATTTTTTTTTCTCGAGGAACAGGTATGGAGAAAGCAGAGTTTCTTTTAGGTTAAGATAATAAATGACATAATGAACACCGTTATTTTGACGGATTTAAAGTAGCTTAATTGCAATGCTGTAATTCTCAGTCACTGCGTTATTTCTGATAGTCTCCCTGTGTGTCTTCATGTGCGTCTATATACATTATACACATCCATACACATACATAATTATCAATGTATACATTTACTACATACAAACGTGCAAAATAAAATGAATACAAATAATATACCAATGCAATAAATTCATATTGAGGAAGACTGCTGCTGAGCTAACAGACAATTCTCACACCTTCTCTAATCAAACTAATTGAGTACCGATTCAACCACGATCTCTGACAGATAAAGACTGAAGTTTTCGTCACTTCTTAACTATGCGTATATTTCTCTTCACTAATATATATATATATATATTATGTAACATGCACATGCTAGGATGGGGAGGGGGTACTTCAACATGCACAATGGGGCAAACTCTACACCGCTTATATTTCTCTCCACTAATATATATATACATATATAAAATAGCACAGAGACTCCAACCCCAAGCACCTTCTGATCTGGAGTTTCTCCCATCTGAAATGATACAGGCCGGCAGTGCACGACAAAAGTTATAGTGCACGTAAAATATAACGATTGCAGACGATAACCCACTATCGATTTGATATCGGTTTTTGCTCCCTCATTTTAATCATCGAGTACTTGAATCGCGCACCTTATCAACGCGATTGCGCCGCAACCGCGATATGCTTTGCTCGATATTATCGTTATTCTCAATTCTCGCAGGCTGGCTATGCCAGCAACTTATCTGTGTGGGACTAGACTTTCAGCGGTAGATTTAAACATGGAAGCTGAAATGAACAGTAGGTTCGCTACTTTTAGAGAGACTGATCTATATAAACAGTATCTTAGACAATAAGGGCACAAAGGATGCCATCAAATACGCCCTACGAATTTTGGACTCCTACTGTTCTGAAAAAGGAATCAATCCGACGGATATACTGAGCAAGTCAACCCAAGATTTGTGCCGCTTTCTCCGTACATTCTACGCGGAAATGCGCCGTGGAAATGGGCAGCGTGTTGTGTGTACAGTACTAGTATACGCTAAGCGCTCTTTGATCACGCTACGCTATGAACTTTACTGCGACATTCACAACACACTCTCGGAATCCGCATGTGCAGCAATGGGGCCTGGCACGAGCCTTGTGTTTAAATCCAGTAGATCCCTAATCCTACAAAACATCATCTAGTCCTGGTCCTGGACCCACAGTGCAGTAAGTAGGGCGTCTAACGTGTTACTGTTAGTGTTACTGTTAGATCCATGGTAGACCTATTGTAGGGTCAAGTGTTAACTAGCTCTGTCGCTCGTATATAAAGTGACGTACAGTACAGTGTACGTAGATCTAGTATAAAAACGTTAGGCCAGGACCCCTAGGGCCCTAGACCTAACCTATCGTAGGGCCTAGAAAACGTTAGATATAACCACGTAGACCCTAGACTCTATAGTTGAATTTGGATCTTCAGGATTTTGTCTACACAGGTTCAAAGAAACTGGTATCATTGCTTGTGTAGACACGTGTAACTGTTAGAAATGATGTAGGAGTACAGGACCTTGGCTTATCTTGCCTGGGTATGTATGCTATTTTATATATCACATAGTGCATGACATCTTATTGCACTATAACAAGTACCAAGCACCTCCAAATTCTGAATTTGCCCTCAGGCAATTATATTCAATTCGGCCTGCGGCCTCAATGAATATAACTGGCCTTCGGGGCAAATTCAGAATTTGTCGGTGCTTATATTGTTATAGTGCATTCAGCCTCATGCACTATATATATAATATATATATATATATATGTATATATATATATGATACTAATATATATATATATTATATCATATAATATATATTTTATCAAGATATATTATATAACATTATATATGTATATATATATATATATATATATATATATATATATATATAATATATATATATATATATATATATATATGTACATTGTATATGTAACATGCACATGCTGGAGTAGGGAGGGGGTACTTTCACATGCACAATGGGGCTAACTCTACACCGAGCTTGTAAGCGTTCACTTTCTTACCCTGTCACACATGCACACACACACGTACATTCTCAGATACACTTAGTGATACACCTCTTTCATGTCTAATCCACGACCAACCCCACACACTCACCTGCAGGAAATAATATGAATAGGAAGTTGATACTTTAAGATGCATGTTAAGATGCAGTAATGTTATTGGAAAAAAAAAGAATGAAAAATAAATGAATTTAATTGAATTTAACTGAATGTAAATGTACGTGCATTTCAATTTCTTTATATTTGCCGGAATCATCCAAGTCAAGCTCTGCCTCCTGATGGCGCCCTCCTGGTTTGCTTTCTCTCCATCTATATATACATGATTATATTATGCAAATGCTCTTCTTAGTGTCACATGATCAGCGGCAATGGTCACCATAAATGTTATTGAATGACCATTCCTATATGTTTATTTGTATTTTTTTTTTGCTGCTATTGTTGCTTTGCATTTTATTCATATACTCTAAACGGAGAAGACTCACTCGGGAGTAAACCAAATCAAACCAGGGCAAATAGATAATCACTGTCGATATAAATCACTTCGGCTCTTTCAATAGTTTATCCGAACCGCACTCCGACACAAGCAAGGCTTTGAGAGGCTTTGCTCACAGATGAAAATGAAAATCGAAGAAGTACTAGATACACGTGCAAATTACGGTACAAAAATGCATACAACGAAAGTATGAATGGATAAACCCCATTGCATAATTTCAATAAGTGAATGTGTGTCCGTTTCAATTAATAATCCTGCATTCTGTATTATTTATTTACCCATTACTCTGTATGTCTATGACTATATGAGTGTTTCAACTAAAATTTCCAATCCGGTAACACCGGCCTCATTTTAATGCCCCTTAAACCCTGAGGTCTGAATGTCAAAAGAGTAACTTTCTTTTTTTATTCTATTGAATTCAATCGGAAACCATCCTTCATCATCTTTAATGTCGACAATACATGAACATAGTAAGTAGGTCTAAGTAATAACATTTGAATAGATACGCAATAAAATGAATGTACTGAAAAAAAAAGAAAAGGTGATCAAGCCGTGACTTCTGTCAACCTATTGTACGTCGTCTGCTCTCCAGGCAGATTTATTCCATCACGTTACCTCCGCCACATTTCTCAACACTCGCCACCTTGGGAATATGTCTGTCGTCTGCTAAGGATGCTTCCTTCGGTCGCCGTGATCGAACTTAACCCCGAGTGAAAGGTAAATGTCGTGGGTAAAGGGGGGGGGGGGGGGGAAGCTCGTCAGGTTGGCTTCGGCAGCTTTGTCTTATTATTATTCAGGATGGACTAAAACGAACACCCAAGCAACATTGTAAATGAAACAGTGAGGTGTGTGTGAGAGAGAGAAGATAACGCTGTTTACGCTTGTTTGGTTGTTTTGTTTTGTTTTGTTTATTTGGTTTTTTTTCTGGGGTGAGGGAGTCATTTAAAGTTCTGTAAAAGAGTCCGCAATGCACTCGGGAAATTATTAAATTGTCAACTTCATCATTGATGCATCGTTGGTTAATATGGATAGCAGAAATGTTTGTTAGAAAAAAAATACCTCTATTACATAATATTATAAAGCTGTTCTTTCTTAGAGAGGTGAAGAGTATAAAGCATACAAAAAGTAAGTATATGCCGAGCTGTTGAATCAAACCTCAAAGCCAAAAAGTGCATCATGGAAAGTTCTCATCTCCCTTCCATGGAAGAAACTAATAAATCTACAGATTGAACAATTCGGAATTTATATGTTTTTGTTGATGCTATAGTCTCTGCCACAATGAAGACAAAAGTATGACAATGACTGAGGCAAAAACAAAACAAACAAAAAAAGAAATATAATTTTATGCAGAGGTGATATTTTACAAAATTTTGGCTTTCCATAGCATTATGGAACAATAATCTATCCAGTACTTTTTATCTGATACACTGGAAAAACCACTTAAAAATAGTTCAACTGATTTGCAAAAGCACTTTTACTTCGCACGTTCGTCTAGGTTTCATACGCTTACTACCCCCCTTTTTTACATAGAAAGTTAAAATCAGTTAATGTCCTTTGAAAACAAAAATCACACCAGCGAATGTTAAATAGTTCCACAGTGCGTTAGGGAAATGAAGGTGTTAAATTATCCGTTCAAACTTTCCCTTCAGACGTTGATTGTAAAACAATTTAGTGTTGTTGATATATAGAATATAGCCTGCGTCTTTCCAAATAACAATTCAGCCATGACTTCAGTTGCAAGAGCCCAAAAGCACACAAACGTACACTAGTTTCACACACACGCATAATCATATACACACATACACACATACATACTATACTATATACACAAACACACACACATGAATATAAATACACACAGTTTATAGATAGGTAAACTGATATAGATGGATTCATATGTTGGATGGGTAGATATATGAATTTAGATTACATGGGTATATTATTCATGGGTTTGTACTATGCAGGAAAAAAGGAGAAAAGAAAAATCATTTGATAAACCTGTCGGGAAGAGTAGGGAAGATTTTATTTTTTTATTCATTTTTTTTTTATTTAAGGAAATTTAAAAGCTGAGATAGAAAAATATATGAACGACATGAATCAATGAACATCAAGAATTCATCAATTTTCGCTCTATTTTGAAATCCGTATGAATCCAATGTGGAATGTCGGAAAAGTCATTTTTTCCTTTGATTCTTTTCTAGAATGTGGGCTTCTTCTTGGAGAAAGGTTGTATTTATTTATTTATTTATTCATTCATTTATGTATTTATGTATTCATTTATTTATGTATTTATTTATCTATCTACTCAATTTTGTCAGGAGAGAAACTAAAACGGAGAAAACAGGATCAATAGACATTACTTTTTTATTCACAGAGTTAAATGCCCTCTGTTTTTTAACGTTAAAGGATCTGATGATAAACACCTGGAATATATCTTAATGCGTCAAGCTACTGTTCTTTTGAGATCTCAAGGCTACCACACCCTTCTACGTCAAGTGTGTCTTTTAATGCTTCCAGGTTGACCAGTGCTAGTGTGGTATGGGGCATGAGTCTCTAACGTAAAGAGAAAAAAAAAGACGTGTAAAAAGAACAACATCCTTTTTAAATTTACTCATCTGCACTCTTTCCCCGAACACTAAAAAAGGAAGCAATTTCCGGAAGTTAATCGACACCTTTGAGAATCAAGACATCTTATTTGAGTTAGAGATAATACCCTGGTCAGAAAAATCATTGCTGCCAAGATAGACAGAGAGAGAGAGAGAGAGAGAGAGAGAGAGAGAGGGAGAGGGAGATATGAAAAAAGAGAGATAGAGAGAGAGAGGGGAATAGAGGACTTGAGCAGTAGTATGAACTTAATGTAAGTAAGCTTTTGAGATGAAAGTACAGAGCATCCGTAACAAAACTCGCCCTAATTGGCACCATAGAAAGCATATCCCAGGACAGTCCCTATCTTTCACATCTTCTCTTCATCTAAACACCTCCAAACACAGCTTCATCTCCTTATTAAAGCCACACCACCGCGCCGTCTCCGCGCCGTTCCTGCATTTTGTTGTATTTTGGTACCTGAATCAAAAGGAGTGGTGGGAAGGGACGACGGAGAGAAAGGGGGGAGGGGGAGAGTTGGAGAGAGCGGGGGAGGATGGGGAGGGGGAGAGAAGTTGGAATGGGTTAAGGATGTAGAAAATGAACACGTGATATCAAGATTTCATTGCTCTAAAGTTCTTTATAGACCAACAACATGGCGCTCGTCATAAACATTTTGACAAATTAGGGGAGAGCTGAAGCTTGCGTATCCATAGCAATAAGACTATCACAGACTATTTTTATATAAAGCAAGTGGTAAAATGCCTGTTCGCGTGTTTGTTTCCAAGTATTGAAATGGTGGTGGTGGTGGGGGGTGGGGAGGAGGGGGGAGGGGGGAGGGGGGGGGGCTTACATGAGGATGAGACCATTGCTTTGATTTTTGAGAGCAAGAAAGACGTTGGAAGCCATAAGAATGGAAACTTGTCAACCATGCCGAGGATGAATCAAGACCTTTTTAGGGGGTAATCCTGGTCTAGTTTGTTGAAATCCGGGAACACATGTGTGGCTCGAAGTACGGGGGTGAGGGAGGAGTCACCCCACGAGCTAGCTAGAAAGTAGCTAGCTAGCTAGCAAGCTTGGAGGGCTCCATAAAGCTGGGATTAAAGGTTTTGTGTATAGGGGGCGCAATCCACATCACAGGATATCAAGCCCAAATGGACTTTGACAAAACTCTCGGAACGGGGAAATCAGTCGAAATTGGCAGGGCAGATCCCCCAGCGATGAAAAGTGGTTATCCGTTTGCGAGCGAGCGCGCTCGTACTTTGGATACACTGTAGGCCTACGTGCGCGATCGATCGAGCCGCGGCTCAGTATCGTCAGACGAAAGCCTGGTGGACATGCCCTGAGACAAGTCTCCCAATACAGTACCTGTCTCGACCACATGTTGCACGCTGTCAAAAGTAAGAGACGTGGATGAGGGGATTAGAAGTGATAAAAATTCACTGCAGCATGATTTCAACCTGCATCTATTTTTTTTAGTTACTCCTCTCTTGTTTTTAAATCTTTGCTTTTCTTTTTTTAACTTTTTTTTTTTCAATCCGCCTTCCCTGTTTCATAACCACCGATTATTCGGGGCTTGCCTTTACACAAACTTGATTTTATGTACAAAGGTCCTGCCGTGTTTCTCTAATATCTATACAACCCAAGCAGTTTACAATCGACAAGGTACGATAATTTGTGTTCATTATTCAAACGCTTTGTGATAAATAGGAAGAATAGATTGAATTGAATTGAATCGAAAAGAATTTCGAAACGAAATTTAGTATTGATCTGTGATTTATATTTTACTAGTACTGATACTCTTCGGATATTGTAGAGCAAGGGATTTTCGCGGCATGAAATTTCGCGAGTTGGAGCTGACAGCCTTTTTCGCGGCATGAAAATTTCGCGAATTGCCACCATGACATTCAATACATGTAGTGTAAACAAGAACTTTAGCGTGCATTTTATTTTCACGAATACTGGCTCTTGCGAAATTCGAGAAATCAAAATACACGCAAAAATGTCTGGTTTTACGGTACGATGTTTTCATATTATTATGTAAGAAATTAGTATAAGGCTTTGAGAAGACACAGAAAACCATTTTTCGAGAAATCATGGAGGGGGGGGGGGGTGGAGGAGAGAAAACAGACCAACGCATGTAGAGATATCGGTAGGTAGAATGAGTGATGACATAGTAAAATAAAAAAAAGACAACAGAAAAATATATAAAAAGCAATCAGACCAAGTTGTCAGAACTATGCAGCTCAAATTCAGCAAACTAGGGCCCTGGAAAGAATAGGAGTTGGAATATCAATCCTGGATTGCGGCAAACATAAGATTCGTTTCAATTTCTTTGGAATAACGATGAGTTATTAAACGACAAGAACATCTTCCGCATGAATTTACAAATATTCATATTGATCGGACGTGACAAGGCGACTTATACTCGTGCAATAATCTATCTTCAAACATGATAAAAAAAATCATTTCATCTGGATTCACATTTCTCTTTGTAATCATGACGATGCAAAAAAAAAAGTGGTAATAATATCGAAATTTATGTGAATTGTAGGAACCGTACATCAGCATTTTTTTTTCTTCTGGCTGCGTGCATTCGTCATACTATTGGTGTTATAATCCCGCCGTTGATCTAATTGAGACGCCGTGTAATGGCCGATGAAAGGAGCGACAAGCCGAATAGGAAGTACCTGATATATATTTAGGTGAACTTATTCGGGGGAAAACGTGATGGCGTGTATTTTCGCGCGTTCGGAGTGGACGTTTCCGTAACGTGTGTAATAATGAAAGCAATATAAGAGAGATTTACTTGGGTCTTAACTGGTCCCTTGTCGAGTACAACTTGTGTTTGTCGTCCAAAGCCCGGGGTCATGTGATATAGGACAAGTTGACTGAAATGAATATAAGAGTAAAATAGTCTCACAAAATGCTAGAAGCTTCATACTGGGACATGAAAAAAGTCATGTAATTTTCAACGTTTCACACATTTTCAGAGGTAACACGTACGACGTAGGTAAGACGTACAATACCACCGTGCCTTATTGTACCCGACGAAGCTCAGTAGTAGCGATTGAAACGTCGTACGTCTTACTAACGATTTCTTCGCGAGACAAACGATTATATTTACCCAACGGTCATACTTTTGCTTTTTCCAGTCTGTTGCAATGTTTTTTATGTTCCTTCGATGTCATTGATTACCTGTAAAATTCTAGCAAAACTGGCTTTCATTCACTTAGACACCTTAACTTTGATTGACATATAAACACAGTCACATGCACAATATAAAGTCGCAGCAGTTTGTGTTTCTTTTGTTGCTATTGTTGTATCACTATCTATGAAGGGATATAAGAACTTTTATTATAATTGAAGAAAATTACATACATTTTTTTTGGTTCTTTAAAAAGTTTACATGTGTGTGTGTGTAGGGTTACGTGTGCGTATACGTGTGTTTAAGTTCGTGTGAAGATGTGTATGAGAAACATGGGGAAATACGTTATTTCACACTATTTTTTTTAAACAATGATGCGATATTGTAAAAGAGACATAATCTATGTTGAAGTTACATTTAGTTCCAACTTGCCACATGCAACATGACATAAATTGAATACAATAACGCAGATTTGGAACAAATCATAAATGTAGATATTCACCTTGTGGTATACCAAACTCGTAATACCAAAAGCGTAGTTTTAGCTGAATACAATCACATTTCAAATTGGTTGAGAACAAGCGTTAAAACTATGAACGTGCTGTTTAACAAGAAAGTCATACGATCAAATCTTCAAGAAGCAGATTTTTTATTAGAAAGCAATCTTTTTATTTAAAAAATAAAATCATTCTTGCATTTTCAATAACTTGCAATTACCATGTCGAAGGGTGATGTAGGCCCCGAATTCTGAATAGCTGGAATATAGCTTGTTGTTATGGCTGCAAAGTCTACTCTTCTTAAATTGCATTTTATTTTTAATGAGATGAAAGCGAATGAGTTGAGACAAAATCGTTTTACCCTTGTCAAGCTGCTTTATACTTTATATTATCTATACACAAATTAAATGTGTGCCCTTGACGTAACTACGTATCACCTCATCTTATTCTGGATTGGGATTGATTTTGATTTGATTTGATTTGATTTGATTTTAAGTGACGGCTGAGGAAGCATTGAGTGAGCACCCAACCGCTGAAAAGACGGCTTCACGTCTATTCTCTCCGAAGGAGAAGTGCCGTGCCTCCTCGGGTCACAACCGCTGCGTTACACCCGGGGAACTCGAACCAGAGACATAATATCGCAGTTGATCGTCCGTGGTCCTATTCCTGACCGTAACCACTGTTTTCATGAAGATGAGTGGAACTGTATAAAGTTGATTCACTTTTGAAGTATGACTGATCTGAAAACGCATTTTTGAGTTTCTTCTCCTTTTCTTTTTACTTGATGAACATTCATTTTTGTAAAAGTCAACATTAACGTGCAGTTCTGCCTGTAATATTTAGACATCACCATGCCAGTTCCTTAGTATATATTACATATATATATATATATATTCATTTTTTTTAAGACGTTAATTTTTTTTTTTTAAACGACGTGAACGGATCCCAAAGGTTCCCTCCCATTTATTACTGCCATTATGACTGCATATCGAAATGATACTCGGTATTGAATTTCAGGGAATTGGGCACGATTTGACATAAAATGCCTGGTTCTTTAATGAGACAAAAAAGTATGCGTGTGTGAGGTTTTTTGTTTTTGTTTTTAATGGTAGGGGGGATGCTTTATTAGTTCAAGGTTAGAAATCTTCCGGTCACCGTCAGGATGGACACGAATGTATTTCTGCATACTCCATTCTGAGAAGTGTAGAGCAGAATATTGATAGGTAAATAATTTGAATTATATGCTAGGCGTTTGCAATCATATACAAATTCACTTAGCATGCAGGTTTCCTCTTACTCAGGTCAAACAATAATCATAACAGATGATGTTTGATACCACAATCATCCAATGTACTTCGGACTTACTTTTCCGTTCCCATCGACTGTGCAACCTATGATGATAATCATGCCATGAAATTCTGTAAATAGCGCCATCTCTGATTAGTTTTGTCCGTGCATACTCCGCGAGTCCAAAAAGAAAAGCAGAATAAGAAAAAATATATATAACCACAACAAAACGTGACAAAGATTACAATTCATGATAGTAACAATAATGATAATAATGATTATGTCATATTCTTTATCCAGGATAGCCTGTTCAGTGCTGCCACTGCTCTACCAGAGAGCCCTGCCACCCCATTGTCCAAACTCAAGTGTCGAACACAGATTTCTAAGCTTTCTAAGAACGAACCAAGACAAAGATGCTTCTAAAATAGACTTTTAAGTGCGAAAAGAAAGAATACCATGCATTTGGCATCCCGCGGATTGTTCATGCGTAAAGAGACTCAAATATTACAAGAGCTGCTATAAATTATGTTTGCCCTTGCCATACTCTTTATACCACAACTCTATCCTCTTTTTACCACCTCCAGATCCCCCCCCCCCCCATCTCCCAATCACACTGACTCCTCCTCTCTCCTATCAAAAGCACACACCAGATAATAAACGGACTACTACTTCTGCTTCACGCCGCCCGCCTGGCAGGGAACGAGGCGGAAGGCAGGATGATTCAAGCATTGTGGGCCAATACTGCTGACACGGAGAGGACTCCCGGAATACAATCATAAATTTCTTTCATCTTTATTCCCTCTTGTGCGATCCCTCTCATTGTTTAGCTTAGTTTTGTCTTGTTTTGTTTTGTTAGAAGGGAAGTTTGCCCTCTTTCTGTTTTGGGATGAACTGTTGCAACGTTGAAAGAAAAGAAGGAAATAGTGTCATAACGAAATTGCTCCCTCTGTCGTCGTTGCAGTGTGAATGTGCCTGAATGAGGCACCCGAGCCCTAGCGGAGATGCGGTCAATTGACTGATCTAGTTCGACCGATTTATTGCCTCTCAGCATCCTTTGTTTCTTGGCCCAGAGACAAATAATCCTCATTAAGTTCTCTTCCGATCTTATTTTCCTCGAGAGTGTTGTCCATTCATCTTGTCGAAGTGTGCGTGGAATACGCCTAAAAATTGTCATTTCTGTTGTCTTTTCACTTTTTGAGTTGCCGAATGGGCGCCTGTATTTGGAATGAGAGTACGAAAAGTTGTTTTACCTTCATGGATAGCATAAAATGAAACGCTGAGCGAAATGAACTTATTAGTTGTTTGTGCATGCGTCATTACCTGTCAAAGTCTTCGGCTTTCTTTTCGTTTTTATTGAAAAAAAAATTGTTTACGAAGGGTAATTGTCTTTATAAACTCACTGCTGTTATCTCGAAGTCTTTACATCATGGAACAGCTATAGATCATTCAAGAGATTGGATAATACCTAGAATCTACGATATGCAATGTTAAAAAGAGATAATTTATGTTACCGTTCAATTTTTCACCAGCTATAGAGATTGCCACAGTCGTATCATTCTCAGCATCATCATCATCATCACCACCATTATAATCATCATCATCATCATCATCACCATCATCATCATCATCATCACCATTATCATCATCATCATCATCACCACCATTATCATCATCATCATCATCATTATCATCATTTGAGGTCTGCTTTGTCATCCTCGATATCATTATCATCACGGAATGAAATGTTCATGTAAGCCGCAACATTGGCATTTATTGTATATTGTTAACAGTAATATGACTCTTAGAATAAGAATGAGCCAAATCCTTAGTTTTATCACCATGAATTCTAGTTGGTTGGATTATTACAATTGATGTGGGATGGCATGAATGTATCTGAAGTCAAATGTCTTTTGTGTCTTTTTTTTTAGCCTTTGGCACAATCGTTCCTCGGATTATACTTTTGAAAAGAATTTTATTAAAATATATGGGCCGAAACAAATTCCTTTAAATTCTCAAATGAGATAGCATGACTGTATTTTAAGTTATATGTCTTGTGTGTCTTTTTTTTTCAGCATTTGGCACAATCATTCCTCGGATTATGCTTTTGAAAGTAATTGTATTAGAAGATATGGGCAGAAATAAAAATTTCTTTAAATACTCAATAGTTTAACCTTAGTCTAATTATATTTGACAGTTGAACAAGAGCAAAAATGAGGGAGAGAGAAAGAAAGAAAGAGAAGAAAAGGGAAAGAGCGGGAGCCAGAGAGAGAGAGAGAGAGAGAGAGAGAGAGAAAGAGAGAGAGGGAGAGGGAGAGAGGGAGAGAAAGGATTATTAGGCATAATGTACACCAATAAAGGCAGGTGAACTAGAAACAGATTTTGGCGGTTTTGCTGGCCCGGGCTAGCCCGAAGGGGCGGACGGACGTACCCCCCGAAGAGAGCGGCTCACATTCGGTTCGCATTAATTCTCACACACCTTGTGAGAGTGGCTGACGCCGAGGCGTGTCGAAAGTAGCGTTCCTCTTGTCAACTAGTCAACGGAACATGTCAGACATGCACATCACTTGGAAAAATCTTCCTCTCCCCCCCCCCCCCATCCCTCTTTCTATATTTCATAATCTCTCTCTCTCTCTCTCTGTCTCTCTCTCTCCCCTCTCTCTCTCTTCCTACCTATCTATATATCCATCTATCGATCTCCATCTCCATATATATATTATTTAGTATATAACATAGTATATATATATATATATATATATATATATATATATATATAGGTCAGACATGCACATCACTATCCCCACCCTCTCTCTTTCTATATTTCACACACACTCTCTACCTACATATCTATATATCCATCTATATCTCCATCTCAATGTAATCTCTCTCTCTCTCTCTATATATATATATATAAATATATATATATATATATATATATATATATATATATATGCCAAAGACACGGGTTCGATTCCGGCGGAGACCAATTTTTCAACTTTTTTCAGCGCTTTTCCGAAAAGGAGGGACAGTAAGAGGAATAATGATGTCAAAGCTACGCACCGATTTCTCCTTCCATATATATATATATATATATATATATATATATATATATATATACATATATATATATATAAGGAGAGAGAGATGGGGAGGAGAGGGAGAGAAATGACATACATGTGATCTTAGGTAATTTAAAAAAAATGATAATCACATCCTTTACTCACACTGAAGAATTATTCACGGCTATATGTGAAGCCATTTCAAATAGCGTAGGGTAACTGTTGATCTAAATAATTAGGGGAATACACTTAATTGCTGTAGTCCGACTTTGAACTACCGTTGTTAGTGTTGAGAGGAAGACGAAAATAAATTCATTAATGATTGTTACATGTACCGAAGGAAATTATCTGAATGATAATTCCAAAAAAAAAAAAAAAACCCACAACAAGTAATAGATGAGATGATCTGAACGTAAAAAAAAAAAAAAGTTGTCATAAAGATAAGCTGGCACATGATCGTTTCACCTCTGTTTACCAGGAAATATCACTCAGGAGGGCCTAAGAACGCAACACATGACGCTTGTGCTGTTATAATGCTTAAATCCTCAATTTCAAGGAGGAGCCAAAAAAAAAAGAATAAACGAAAAGCACGACAAAACAGAATCGCGCGAGGATATAGCGATGTAGGGTGATCTCGCGTTTTTCGTCACTCGTTTATTGTACCTGTCCATCTCCCACAATGACCGCTTTCCGAAGATGGCATTTATGCATCATGGATTATCAAATGTTTTGTTCAGAGGTAGATCTTGATCAAAATATCCGGTCTGGTGATGAGACATTGTGATGGATTCTTTTCAGTGTTTGCACATGTCAGCGAGGATACACTTTTTTTATTTTTTAATCCATCAATTTTAACCGCCAGAAATATTTGACCGGGTCAGCTAATTATGAAACAGGAAATGGGCGGTATGATTCAAATAGGAACCACTTTCATTCATTTTATTTTTCAGAGAAATCGTTTTAATCATCTGTAATGTTAAGTACTTTCCAATAAGCGACTATTAACACATCTATTTTGCAATGTATGCTTGTTTAATTAGCTATCCTTACTCCTTTGTTCTCAATTTCGTTATGCCATAAGTTTATTCTTTAGGCACTGTTAGGGGTCATAAGTTTAGAAGCAATACTTTCGGTAAGTTTCTTTATCTTCTCAGAGCACTGTAAGTTCATCATTTTTTAAAAAAATCGCAAATAAGCCAGTTCGTAATTAGCTCATGTACACATTGGTCCAAATGACCTTTCTTTTTTCTCAGTTGGTTAGGCACTTCACTCGTTTTCAAAGCGGCATATTGCATAAGCTTGCCCGACGTAACAATTTATGGAATTCATGTAAGAAAAAAAAAATGAACTTGCGTTTAGATCAGGTGATCAGAATACCCCATCAGTTGACAATTTACCAGACATCCATTTCATTGTTTTGTATTGAATGCAATAACAACCTATTTCCTTTTATATTGCGAAATACCATTCTTGCTGTCAGGTGGATCTGCTGGCAAGCACCATTTAGATAAGGATCACATGAATAATCATCGCATTACAGAAGCTTATCTCAGTGAATTTACAAACCAAAATGCTTGTTGGTACAAATGACCTTTTTCTACTCATGCGCAAAGTGGAATTACGAACTGGTCTATTGATTTATATCATCCATGTTGTTCTGACCGTATAATCAAGTATGATGTACGTATTGTCAGTTGTTTGGCAAGAAACTATAGCATGAAAAGTTGAATTGAATAGAGTGTAGTCATGTATACGCCCAGCAACAGGTATAGTATGTAATTGTGTTTGTGCTGACACAATGTTATACACAGACGTACACATTTTTACATTATTCCACGACTGATATGAAATGAAAGATGCCTCAAACGAGGCACCTAGTAAACCATTTTAAATTTTGCAATGCCATCTCTATCAAATTTATGGAATCAATGACATCAATGGCAATGGCATGATTGTTCAATATCCTGTACAATGTTTCGTCATTAGGGGGCCTATACCAGCTCTTTTTCCTCCTAAAACGAGAGCTAATCAAACAACAGATAACTAGAGGGAATAGCCTACGCCATCCTTGCCCGCCGCATTTACGACGTACCATCATATACATTTTTAATATCATCAGTTTCCATGGCAGCAAGCCATCATCTTTCAGGACATCTTCCTTGTCGCCATATAAATGGTAGTTGTTATCATTGAAAGTTACTGGTATCTATCTTTTTCTCCTACATTATGTCATGGGGCCAACTTGAGGAAGGATGATGATTCATCTCATCTCAAATATTCATGCTGTTGATTTTTCCTTCCCATGTGTATGCTTGCTAATAAGGCAATCAGTTTGGCAAAGGAGAGAAAAACTCGTAGGAACTATTGAACAATGTTCCTCGTTGTGTAACTATTGTGTAGATATGAAGCTACGAAAATTTAAGAACTGACATTAAAGGCTTGCTAATTTCAAAAAGCGATAAATTAAAAATGAAAGGGTTTACCACATTCACTTTTTCTGAAAGAGAATAGCATTAGAATTAATAATTCATTAAGCCTTAGCCAGCATATTGATAGAAAAATATGCTCATAGATTTCTCGATACTGACAGCATAATTCTCAAAATTTTTGTATGTTTCAGTCTGTTTTTTTTTTCTTGCATTTAAATACACATGTATTATCGGACAGTTTAGTCAGCGCTTTCTCTATAATTTCTGTAATTGAATGTTTAAAGGGATGGTACAGTTTCAGTTGACACGGGGCTTCAGGTTTCCGACTTTTTTATGATAATTTGAGATAGTGGAAAACCTTTTGTGAAATATGTAAGAGCACATAATTCTAAGAAGAATTCAAACTTTATTTGGTGAAAATCGGTTTAGAAATGGCTGAGATATGAAAATGACTGAGACCAACTTTTTATTAGGATCGCTTTGCTTTACTTTCTTTTTTGGATATCTCAGCCATTTCAAAACCGGTTTTCATCAAGTAAACTTTGAATTCCTTTTAGAATTGTATGCTCTTTAACATTTCATGATATTTATAGTGGTTTCTAAGTATCTCGCAAGAAGGTAAAAGCTGAATCTTCACCTTAACCAATACTATGCCCTCCCTTCAACATTTAATTTTAAAAGCAGAGAGAGAGAGAGAGAGAGAGAGGGAGGGAGAGGGGGAGGGAGGGAGGTTGAGAGATTCAAGTATGATGCTTGTGCTTTAATTTTAGATGCGTCATCCCGATATCACAGGGACAAATAATTGCAAACTTTTGTCTATCACTTTCACAATTCGCGTTCTCCCGAGTTGTACAAATTTGCCAACTGTCTTGATGTTGCTCCCCCTCTTTCTTTGTATATCCACCCCCGCAAATACGTTCCTATATATAATGATGTGATACAAAACTCAAAACAAAACAAAAAGCATAATGCGTAGTATTGGAGTCGAAAGTATCGGGAGCGATCGGAGATAAGAAAAACTTGTGGCGTTTTGGTGACAGCCCTGCATCAAAGATTCTCCACGTTAAGTTCGGTTTCTTGGCGGAATCGGGAGTCACACTGTGTTCCTGCTAGTCGCCCCGGGCCGGGCCCCTCGACATGTGAAAAGGATATGAATAGGATTGCAAACAAATCGGCCTTTTTCATTGAATATATAAGATATGATAACAATTTTGACATCTTGAAATGAATCTCCTCTCTCTCTCTCTCTCTCTGAACAGTTTTTTTTTTCGTCTGACGCGCATGTGCGTACGTGTCAGTGGACTAGAATAAACTAAACTATACACTGAAAACTGAAAGACTATATTAGAGGATTAAACTTAAACTAAGTTCGTGACGAATTTGTCACGAGGACGAGGTTATCACGACGAGGTTATCACGAAATCATGATTACCATGAAAATTGTGACAAAATCCGTTCAACTTCGATTGCATTGACATTAAGCAACGACAAAAGTTATTACAATAAACGCATCGATGAAGATTATAGCGACTATGACGATGCTGGTGATAGTGATGAAAGTTTTATGATATCCCTACTGGAAAGAACACAGTGTCCCACAGTGTGTTCACAGTGTGTTCACATAGTCGACTATGTAAAGACGCTTACTGTAGTGTGGTAGTGTGTTCACATAGTAATGCTTTGTTTCACACTGACTTGATGACTCACATTGTGATCACACTGTTAAAACGCTCGAATTTAACAGTGTGAAGAGTTTTCACATTTTGTTCACTTTGTGTTCACATTGTGTTTCTCACACTGTGGACACTGTGTTCTTTCCAGCATGATGGTAATAATGAAAAAAAAAAGATTTCTATATGCATCCTACATTTTTTCTTCTTTTTACTTATTAGCTTGCAGTCTTTGTTTTCAAAAGAATGTCAGTTTTCATGTAAGAGGGTGAATGAAAAACAATGACTAATAAAGGATTTACTGAAACTTTGTTAATTAAAAACTCACAATTATCTTTTAAATTCCAATTTGGATCGAAAGGAAGTATATAAATAAAATGCTGGGATTGTGTAACCATGAAAATACGACAAGCTACAAGAGATTATTTTGATAGGAATTTTGATGAAGTTCAAGGTAATATGAAATGTATTTGAAAGAAAATCAATAATAATTTACATAGGAGAAATGACAATACAGTTATTGATTCTCTTTATTTTAGAAATTAAAATATAACTGACAATGAAGATGATGTGAATACATTTAATGATTATTTTGTTAATATTGGTACTAAATTGCAAGACTTTAGTAATGATGTAGATGAAAATAAATCCTTTCAAGATTATTCGAAAATGCCAAATATTGATATTCTGTTTTTAAAGCCAATAACAAATGATGAAATAATAACCATAGTTGAACATATGAAACAGCTCTGGTATTGGTGATATTGATATCAAGTTGGTAGAATATGTTATTTTGTTGATTTGTGTTCCATTACCTATTATTTTCAACGAATGCTTACATACTGGTACTTTCCCTGAAAAAAAGAAGAAAAGTATTCTCCACGGCAATATCAGTATTGCCTACATTTTCGAAAATATTAGAAAAATGTATTTATAACAGGCTCATCGATTTTTTTTTTATACAACCATACTTATTAAAGACTAACTTGGTTGACGGCAGAGATATTCAAGAGAAACAGCGATATTACAACTTATTGATAAAACAAATCGAGCCATAGATGATGAATAATATGCGTTAATATTTTTATTGATTTAACCAAAGCATTTGATGCAATAAACTATTTTATTCTGTTACAAAAATAATATCATTACTGTGCAAGGGTGTAAAGGGCACCCCATTAAAATTACTGACATGTTATCTCTCAAATCGTAAACAATTAAAAGTGTATAAATGGTGTCCCATCTAAACTTCAAGAAATAAATTGTGGAGTACCTCAAGGGTTTATTCTTGGACCTCTTCTTTCTTTTAATGTATATTAATGATTTACCGCATTCAACACCTGATTTTGATTATTGGCTTACTTAGTATTTGCAGATGACACAAGTGTATTTTCTAAAGGCAGAGATCCTCAGACATTTTTGATGATATGAATGTTCTGTTCAACTTGGTTTTATAAGCATTTGCATGTCAGTAAATAAATTGATTTTGAATGTTGATAAACCAATTATATATTATTTGTAACAAGCACTATTATTCGTAGTAATTTGAATTTAATTGATAGAGACAAGGAAATTAAACGAGCTTATGATATTAGATTTTGGATGTTTTTTTAGATAACAAATTTTCTTGGAATCCCCATGTTAATCATATATGTTCAACGATCTTAAAGTATTGGCGTTCTTTATAAATTATGATTTCTTCCACAAAAAATAAAGATGTTGTATTATTCTCACATAATATATTGTAGTATTGTCAATAAAGACAAAGTGTTATTGTATAGTAATAATCATTACAACTCCGTTATGTTGTTTCTTTTTCTGTGAACACAAAGTGAAAATAAATACTATGTATATGCAAATGAAAAGGGAAAAAGAAGTGCGTGGTCACCAATCCCAATACATATTGCTTAATCAATTTACCACAAAAAAAAAATAACCCACATAATTATATTCACAAATTTATTGTGTTTTAGGGGGCTGATAAGACTAAATACGTGTATAATTATTGCAGAGACGAGACTAAGAGACAAACAAGACACAAGACAGGCGCTTTGACACACCCGAAGTACGAACAAAAACATTACAAACGCAACAATGTAAAACAAAAGTCGATGTTGAGAAAAGAGAAAAGGAAGAAATAGAGTGGGAGAGAGGAAGTACATGTGGTATAGAGTCATTCAAATGCACGGAACAGACAATGCTTAAATGATATAAGAACATAAACAATTTCTGATTATACTTATCCATGAAATTACTCACTTTTGTTTTTATTTATGCATTTGCAACAATAACCAATTCAGATTTCTTTTGAATACATCTAATGACGGGCATTCTTTTTCATTATTGTTTAATGCAGTCCAAGTCTTGGCCTGTCATATGTCAACATGGACCTCAACAAAGGTAAATGATATTCTCCAGATCGTCTGATGGGGTATTTATCAATGGACAGGTTTTTATGAAACATATTAGTAAATAGGGCAGATAAAGTCCCATTTTTAAACTTGAAATCAGGGAAGAATAAAGCATATAACGTAACGGAGTAATTCAGAGGTGAAACTTAATTCTCTTTATAACACCAATATCTCGAGATGTAATTTTACAGATATGATTGACATGACATTTAAAGGAGAGTTTATCAACAACATAATATCCCTATAGAATTTTATATCAAGAACATTTTCTGCGTCAATCTCATTGAAAATATTTGTTTGTAAAGGAAGATATAATTTCCCTAAACAACATTAGATTCCTGGAAAATTAATTGAACATTTGTTGGCTCTTATCCGTTGCAATACCCAAACCAATTCCATATTCTATTATTCCAGCAAGCATGTGAGGATTATGGTGAAAAATTAAGCATAAGGCTGGTATCATCAGCAAAATGTGCAAAGGGCATCATGTCCGAAGATTACTAGTGAATTACTGGAATCGTTTATGAATGAAATGAATAAAATCGGGCCTAATATGCCCACTTTGATAGGAACGATGACAATATAGGCACAGGGAAAGATGGGAAAGAACGTGTTTGCTACGGGTTAACCCTTTCTGTGCCAGGGACTTTGGACAGTGTGCACACTGCTTTGTACTTGTTTTTTTCATGTCAATTAGCACCCAAAGGGTTAGAGGGCCAAGCGTTGATTCGTATTCAGGTTTTCCTAGTCCAGCGTTTGGAGTTTTACCCTCTGTACAGTATGTCCAAAAAAACAACAACAACAAACAAACACCAAAATACAACGGGACCCTCCGCAACGATTAAAAAAAAATGTGAATCAATCCAAACATAATTTTAGGGTACGAACTATAACTTATTACCCACATCTTACAGAAAACTCCATCCGATTTGCTTCCGTGGTCGAAGAGAAATGAGGATTTTTGTAGAGCATGTCAGGAATCCCTTCCCTCCAGGTTCGGCCCATTGTGTTCACACATTAATATGCAGTTCCAAGAGCATACAAGTGCTAAACTTGGAAGAATGACATCCATGACATGCTTTACAACAATCCACATTTCTCTGTGACCACTGAACCAAATTGATTGGGTTTTATGCAAAACGTAGGTAAGATGTTATATTTTTAGTCCCTGAAATAGCATTCAGACAGTTTAATCATATTGGAAGTTATCAATGCGAAAATCCGATTGTATTTTTTATCTTTTTTATTTTTTATTTATTCATTATTTCATTATTTATTTATTTCATTATTTATTTATTTATTTATTTTTATTTATTTATTTATTTTTTTTTTTTGGGGGGGGGATACTGTATAGCACATGCATGCAGTACTCACCTCCCATGAACAAACCATGGAGCTGTCCGATCATTCAGCCAAGATCAGCTTTTGGTATGTTTGCTGCTTATTTCTTCTTTATTCTATTTCCTTTTTATTGTTATCATTTTCTTCACATACTGTATATTGTACTCTAAATCAATCTTATCTAATTATTTGTAATTATTTGTAAATGTGTTATGATTATGGATGGTCCTATAGAACAAATATACAAATAGATAAATAAAACAAACCATAGAGCTACGTACAATACAAACTGATCGCTTTTTTTTTCTTGTCTTTTTTTTCTTTGGTCTGGTTTGGTTTAGATTGGTTGTTGGTCTGGATGCTTGTTATGTTTTGTTTGTTTGTCTGTTCTCGAGGATGTGATGGGGGTCGGGTGTCTAGCTCATCACGTTAATGGAACTAAAAAGAACAGTAATAGTAATGGAAAATATTCACTCTGATAATACGTTGTATATATATGTATAATAGCTCCATGCTAAATAAGATATAAGATATATATATATATATATATATATATATATATATATATATATATATATATATATATATATACACATATGATATTTCCTATTCCGTATCTGTTTACATTTTTTCAGATATCAAACAACATATTTGAACATCAATAACTTCTTTTTCTTCTTCATTTAAAATATTCCTTACATCCTTATGCAGAACAACTCAGACAGAACAACCTTGGCCTCTTCAAAATAGATTTATCATATTATCATATATGATTGGGTAAGTTTGTTGTATGTTTGTAAACAATTGACGAGCGGAGTTTAATTTGTTAATCTGCTATTACTTAGTCTGCGTGGAAACTATTACAAAAGCACAACAGACAACGGTGTGTGCGTGTGTGTGTGTGTGTGTGTGTGTGTGTGTGTGTGTGTCCGTATGTGCGTATTTGTGCATGTTCATATGTGTGCATGTTTTATTGTTGTTATTGTTGCTACCTAGTTATTTCTGTGACATCACTTTCCTCATCCAGAAATACATACCAGCAACATCGATACATGCGCCGAAATATGCCCTTGGCAGCCTAGTTCTAAGTAGTTATTTTGATTTTTTTTTTATTTGATTTGATTTGAAGTATGACTCCTTCGTCAATGGAACTCTAGAACTCTACGTGTTAACACTACAAATCGAAAGTGATGATAGTTCAACATCTTTATGAAATCATCGTTGCAAATTTTGACGATGACACCGCAGCTTCTTTTATAATGACATCAGTTTACCCAATACGCGATTTTTCTTTTTCATTTCGTCAAAATAGTTTCATCGTGAAGTATGATCAGACATTAGTTTGTGGTTGGTTCTGCATGGCAGTTACTTTCTATCCTCGATTTGAAAAAAGAAAAGGTCAACCAAAGTTCTCTGACAAGAAAGAATACGGACAAATTTCTACGATGTGAAAATATGGATAATTCCTCATATCAAACTGAGGTAAAAATATCCCATTCTAAAGAGAGAAATAATAACATTGAGGTCGCCTTGCAATCAGCTGGGCAGACTTTGAAATCTTGACTGTAAATTTAGCCATTCTAGACACTTCATTTCCGCGAAAGATTACAGGGGTGATATCGATAATTGGCCGCATCACAGATAGATGCTGACTTTGCACTTTCCGCGAGTCGAAATCTACAGCGCGTCATGGTTTGAGCGACTTTGTAGGAAAGTGTTTTCCTATACCTCCGATTCATGTCTGACGTTTCCGCTTTGAATATATACGATCTGAAATGCGAGCAGCGTGATGTATGCACGGCACAGGTGCATGAATTACGCAGGAAGGTATAAGGTTATGCTCTGAATGAAACTCTGGTATGTACCCCCGACGACGTACCACGTATACAGAGCCTTCTTTCCAATTCAAGTTATATAAAAACACAATGAATTGCAAGTAATATCAGCATTTGTGTCAATGCTGAAAGAAGATAATCTTGCTGGAAGAAGGGGAAGACAAAGAGGAGGAAAGGACAGACAGACACGTGGAAAAAAAAACAACGAGTGAGGGTAGAATGGCGGGGAAATCACTCCACGTCAACACGCAAGAATTCAAGAAACACACAAAAAAAAACACACACAGCATTATATATATACGTTTATGTGTGTGTGTGCGTATATATATATATATATATATATATATATATATATACACACACAAGCACACTTATATACATAATGATATATATATATATCATATATTTATGTATATAAATACATGTATGTATATGTAATATGTATATATATTATATGTAGTATGTATATACATAATATACATAATATATAAAATATATGTATACATGTATGTAATATATATAATTATATATGTATATATATTTCATTGATATAAGCGTTAAAATTGTAAGATGTTTGTCGCGCAGAAATGAAGAAAGTCATTGACGCCATCTCTTTTTTCTTGCGATATATATTCATGTAAACGATTTATTACACCACCAATGCCATAATCTTATTCCTTACGACGACAAAATATCTTACAGCATATCTTATCCCCAACGCTTATTTACAAAGACACAGACACACATACACACACATACATACACACAAACACACAGGCACACACGGACAAGCACATACACACACAAAGTCACTAATAGTGTCATTTTTTCCTAAGGACAAGTCATAACACGGTCTCCCAAAATGTTGGTGGCAGGGCTTGTATAGCATATTATATTCTTTTTCTGACCAAACAGAAACCAAGAGATTTCTCTTCAACTGTTCAATTGCACAATTTGTAAATCGGGGAAACGGTACTCTGAAATCCCCTTCGTTAAAAGAATATCTGTACACACGATCCTAGTCATATTTCAGCGCTAAAAATTACACTTGACAAACACTCAAACTGGTGCGGGGCATGCAATAGCTGGCAGTGCATTTTCTTCCTGAAACTTGTGTGACATTTGTTTACCGTGAACACAGAGACAACAATACAGTACTTTAATACATAATGTTTGTCCTCCATTTAACGCGATGTTGTCGAATAAAAACAATACTAATAATAATAATAATGATAATAATAATAACAATAATAACAACAGTAATAATAATAATAATGATAATAATAATACTATTAAACAACTGCCAACAAAGCGATTTGGAAGGATAAGATCTCTATAGTCAGTCATTAGTATAAGAGTTATATCTGAGGTGTACATCTTGTATAAGAGTATCTTAGTAAATAGTCGTATCTTGTCATTTGTTGGGGCTTTGTCAAGTTTTACACAAATTCATAACGAGGATGAGACACATAATGTATACTTTTCTGTACTATATTTGATCTTTTTTTACGGGAAAGAATTTGACCAATGAATATTTCCTGGTGAATACCTACTTTTTTAGCATTGTTTTCATTTATTTCTTACTTTTAGTATTACTGATAGACCAAATCTATGTGTCTTTCATGTGCCTTTAAGCTATGATCCCAATTTTTCTTATATGGTATATCAAATTGTAACTTTGATATATATTGTCGTTTTTACATGATAATGCCCATTGAAATTTTCATGAGTTCCGAAAGATGTTCATTCATCCTGTCAAATCTATTCATGGTAGTACATGACTCTTATTAGGGCAAACAAGACGAAAAGAAAGTAAAACTGGGTTTAAATAGCCAAAGCGTCGAAACTCCTTTTGCAAGTCTAATGAAGAGAACAACATGTTGTACGATACGTTTCTTATGGTTGATGTATTTTGGTTTGATATATCACCTATGTACATTTTATGAAAATATTTACACATTGTACAGAATAAACTATACCGCTGTCCCAAGTTCGCAAATCACAGAAATTACACTGTACAGAAGAGTACATCATATTGCCAAGATCGCACATCACATTCTGCACTAAAAAAAAAATGTTTCTGTTCGTCGCTTTTACAAAAAGACCCGAACAAAACGAATAAAAAAGAAAGGAAGAGAAAAACAGGTTGCGTCCTTTATACATACAATTGTGTCTGCAAAGTACCATAGATAAGCTAGTTAAGCTAGATAATCTGTCAGGAGATTCATTGAATTACCATGTGAATGAGAAATCCTGCGAACTTGAACTTTTTGGATATGAACTGATACAAGATTAACAAGAAATATAGGGACCCAATATAATCTATATATGGGAGAATCAATGCATATGGAGTATCGTAAGCACTTCATGAAAATTCAGGCAGCCGAATATCTGCATTTTTTTTTCAACGTTCGATGTTTTCTCTACCTGAAACAATCGTCAGACTCTTATACACAGTATGCGGTTGTAGCATCTGATTTCTTGGGTGTATGATAGAGTTCTTCAAACAAACTGTTGCCATGGTTACAGGCTTATCGTACTCCATCTTATTTCTATATTACCAAGAAACAGAATCTTATACTGATATTAACATAAATGTTGGCCTCAACGTAACGTTTAGAGCGCGTAAACATTGTTCGCTGGCTTAAAAGACAATGAGGCTGACAAGACTATTGGATTGGTGATGACTATCGACTGATAATCAATCTTTCTTGAGTGATGAGTAGTGTATATTGTCTGATAACCAACGTTTTATGACTGAGAACCATTTTTTTCAATAATAACCAATATCTTTTGACTAATGACCAATGCCTATTGACTAGAACGAATATTTATTGAGTAATTACCAATGTCTATTTTCTGACGAACACTGTCTTTTGACCGGTAGCCAATGTCTATTGACTGATGACAAACTCTTTGACTATGAACTGTTTTCGAATATAACCAATGCTAATTGACTAATATGTAATGCCTATGTCTATTGACAAATACCAATTGCTTGTTAACTTAAGACTGATGTCTACTGGCTTATAACCAAATATCTATTTACCAATGTCTATTAACTGATGACCCACGTCTATTGACTGATAACCATAATAATAATGATGTTTATTGACTGATAATCAATGTAGATTGTCTGAAGACCAATGCCATTGAGCTGCTCAATAAAATGACTATTGACTGATGGCCGATATCATATTGACTGATGACCAGTATATAATTGACTAATGACTATTGAAACGATGTTAAACATGACAGCTACAAGGGAGGCTGGAGCCAAGACAAGCGACAGACGGCATTCCAAACCATCCGGGCAACTTTCATACAACACCATATCTTCGTCGCGTGCGTTACAATTCAGTTTGAATAACATAAGACTTAACGATCCGATCTATAGCATTGATGCATTGATAAAGAGGAACGAGAAGCTACACTTCCGGGTCTTTTGAACCATGTTGACAGCTTTAAGCACCCTGAGACCTTCTGGGTATTACCTCTAACACGTATCCTTCTGAAAGGTATAGAAGATGGCGATGGATTTTCTGTTATTATTTGATTTTGATAATAATAATAACAAAAGATATGTAATATAATAAATTAATTTTGATTATAAGGCTGAGTATTATAGACGGATAAAGTTACTACAGATCTTGATGTTTCATGAAGATGATACACTACGACAACAGTTTACCCTATTTTCATTGTTATAATTTCATAACCAAGTCTTTGTACATCTTATCACATGTTATATCAGCACGTTTGTGAAAGTCTGTCCACTGGTGCAACAGGAAAAAAAACCCGCGAAATTCACACATTCTAATATCGAGCAAATGTGCATATCTTCATGGATGCTCGCGTGTTTTTTTTTCACAAAAACTATATAAGAGAATGAAATTAAACGCTGTACCATCATTGGTATTTGGAAGTGTTTAATAGCAGTATTTTCTTGAGTCTGAGCCAGCATGACATTTTGTGTACTTTGAGTTGCATACAAGTCCCATGACACATAGAGGGTTAAATTGTGTACCGCAGGTGTCCAAAATGTATCTAATTTACATGATTCATTACGTAATGACATTAAAATTGGTTCTCATCCACAATCTATTTTAAAAAAAACTAATAGTGTGAGATCATTAAGCTATATCGTAGGACAGAATCATATCATATTATATGAAGGAAAAAAATTGGGGGATGGATAGAAAGAGAAATACTGTTGATAGACAAGTGAAAGACATCCAGAAAGAGAGAGAGAGAGAGCTCGGTGAAGAAAAATAGATCTTGCGCCTGCTTAAAGAGTTGCAATTGATCATACGCTCGATTTTATCGAACGTAACTCAGCGAATCGAGCTTAACATCAATCTTGATCGTAAGTCTGTTTCATAAAGGTACTTACCCTGGATTAAAGACACAGATCTAACTGCAGATCGAGCTGAATTTTTTTTTTCTTTAATCGTTAGATCAATATTACGATCAATCTCTATGAAACAGGCCCCTATAGATAGATTGTGTGTCTAGATGATAGATATATAGATAGCTGATATAAAGAAAGATAGATGGACTGACAGACAGACAAAATTATGGATAAGGGGTTGGGGAAGAGGTGGGAGAGAGATGGAGAGAGCAATCCAGTTTTATCAACGCATCTCTGGACTAAGAGAGAGAGGGAGAGAGGGGGTGTGTATCTAGGGAAACGCGCGCCATGTTTACATCTGGTCCATATACAGTGCTATTCCTCCCGGCTTTGGATCAATTAAAGCGCCGGAATAATAAATTTGTAACGGAAAGGCATTCACATTTCCTGCTAATTACATCGCCTGAGATGGCAGAGATCGGGCAGCCACACGTGGGAATAATATACCATAGAGCCCTGATTACCGTCAGCTCACCTTGGATGTTGCAAAAAAAAAAAGAAGAAAGAAATATCAATGTGTCGGCAGTTATTGAGTGCGTTTACATCAAAACTAAATAAAAGGAACGAAAGAAAAGAGACTAGACTGGAGAGAATGCGAAGCAACTTTTCTTCTCTCCCCCCCCCCTTTTTTTTTTTGTCAGAATCGCCCTGACCTAGATGAAGGTTTCACTGGAAACCATAACTATTTTGAGCAGCGTGAAGGAATCATTGAAGGAAGGCATGAAAAAAGTTCATACTCCGGCTACTTGTAAGTTCAATCCAACCTGAGTTATGTTTGCGTCAGTCTGATACCAAGATGGGTAGTATGAACGCTTACAATACGTGCGAAAGGTACAGACATACATTTATATTATGATATATATAATATAAAACAAGATTAACCTGAACCTTGCAATCAAAGTCATTTAATGATACCCATTTGTCGACGTCGGAGGGGGAAAAAGAGGGCGTGGGGGAATGTGTGTCTCTTTTTCCATCGTGATTAGCTGATCTTGGGCGCGCATACTTTCTGTCAGTGCCTCTTTATGTATCGTAAGTATTTTGTAGCAAGCAATGGGAGAGATATCAAAAGATCCAAAATCCTCTCGTCAATGCGTCAGCGACTCTCCGTCCGAGTCGCTCGTGTAGTCCGACCTACTGCAATCGCCGTTAGCGACCTGATCCTTCGAAAGCGTATTGCACCCTTCGAGTGCCACCGTGGAGTGGTTGTAGAGTCCCTGCGCCATGAGCTTCAGCGCCAGATCGTTTTTCACTCCGCTCGCCTTCTTGATCTTCGCGCGCTTGTTCTGAAACCAGATCTTGATCTGGGACTCGCTCAGGCTTAGTTCTTTGGCCAGATGGCGGCGGCGCTGTTCCGTCAGGTAGTTGCTCTGCTGAAATTCCTGCTTGAGCCTCTGCAGCTGCGAGGCGCTGAACGCCGTGCGAGGGCGCTTCTCGTCTTTCTTCTCCTGTCGCTTGACCTTCCTCGTCCGAGGACCTGCAACGAGGGGAGACAAGATTTAAAGAGATGGATGAAAGAGATGACGAAAGTTCAAAGTTCAAAGTTCAAATTTATTCTCATTTCCATCAAATAAACAGAGAAATAATCATATACAATGTATAAGTAGAACATATTAGTAATAATTGCAAAAACGTAAAATAACAAAATACATGTGAAAATAAGTAACAAAATGAAGAAAACATAATTGCATTGTTTTTTTTTTAAATATATACATATGCATAGTACACATTGAATAAGGATGAGAATGGAAATAGAGGGTCCCACTTAAAAGCGAAGCTTGTACCATATGGGGCCCTAGGAAAATACATAAGAAAACGAATAATGAATTATTATTATATTCTTGTTGTCATTGTTCTCTCTGCATCAAAATATGGAACGGATGTGGACGTGTCTTCCTTTCACAAGACATCCAGATGAAGTTGAAGACAAATCAACGAAAATAAACAAAGTGAGATCATACAAAGTCATAAGACAACGCTCTCGACAGTATGCGACTCCAGGACACAAAACAAAGAAAATAACATCAATAATTATGCACTAATGCGTGCCGCCGAATGCCAACAGTGTAAACCACCTCTTCTGCGATTATAATAATCATGTATGAATATTTTGTAATGATACGTGCAATGGGCAGGAAAGGAAGTCAGAGATTCAAGAGACAAGAGCATTGTTCGCTCTACATCGGTGTTGCGCGGGTCTCTGCTTTGTTAAGATCCGTGTCTTTAAAAACAAAGAAGAAAAAATCATGCAAAAGCATTTATATTATGTATATGAAAACAAGAATTTACGATTTTTCAACAAGACTTGATGTACTCATATACACTCTCACAAACATATATATATATATATATATATATATATATATATATATATATATATGTGTGTGTGTACAGTCGAGTGAGAGGTAAGAAAAAATTAAGACAAGAGAAAACTACTGTGTACATTGATTGTTCAAAGATATTGCCAATATTCTGAAATGTGAGATGCAAACAAACAAACAAAACTAGGAATAACAAGCCACAAGACAACGCAATTTGCTTTTTTCGTATATATGGATTTTTGAACACCAGTAACCCGAAACTAAATGTTGAGAACGAATACGACTCAGCTTAAGTAACCAAAAAAAAAAAAGAGTAACGTGTTTTTATTCATAAATGAATAATTGATGTAAATGTTATGCATGTCTCAGTAATCAGATAATGTATGTAGATCATAAATCGCATTTAGATCTCATCTCGTTCTATTTTGGTAGGTGTGCAGAGTCATCTCGACCCGTAAACTTCTCATCTTCCCGCCAAAACATGGAGTTTGCAGTGAGCATAATCATTGCGTTGGTTTTTTTTTAAGAAAAAAAAAATGACGTCTCTGAACGATGATCATACAAAATTCCCACATTTAAACTGACGAAAAAAAAATGCAGAAGATGAAGAAGAAGTTGATGATGATGACGAAGAAGAAGGAGAAGAAGAAGAAGAAGAAGAAGAAGATGATGAAGAAGAAGAAGAAGGAGAAGAAGAAGAAGAAGAAGAAGAAGAAGACCAAGGAAAAGAAGAAAGGCAAGACAAAAGACTTCTTTGGACCGTTCCATACAACTGCATGCTTTCATCTTCCCTTCTAAGTCACTTGTGAAGCAGTTAATCTCAAATGCCTCTCATTTATGTCATCATTTTAAGACTGAGTATATAGAAGCAAAAAAAAAAATGTAACAACTTTTCTGTTATAAGAAAGAAACACAATGACTAGACATTTGCATTGCGTATATGTATGCATGTATAAAGGCCGACATCGACACAATTGTGTGCGTGTGTGTGTATGTGTGTGTTTGTGTGTGTCTGTATGTCTGTTGACATTTAGGACTTTTTTTTCATCATCCGGCTACAGACTGGTCTTGCGTCGATTAATCTCCGTGTATTCTTATTTATGAACACGACAAAGCAATCGAACCGATGTTCTCTCCAAAGACTCCCCCCTCCACCCCAATCAAAAGAGGAACAAATGAATAAAAGCTTAGATATAGATATTCCCACTGCCCACAAGTACTTGATTGGCATGATGGGCAAAGACATATTAGGTATCAGATTCTCGTAGCCGACGGGTTAAATCTCTGGTAATACATAGGCCATTAGTGGGGGTTTCATGTTTTCCCCATGCTGTGTTTTTAACACGATTCACCCATCCATCTTGTTTAACCCCTTCATCCCCCCCCCCCCTCCTCTTCGGCAATACAAATTATATTACCATAATATTGTTATGAGTACATGGTGGATCAATATCTTTCATTCAGCCAAATTTCTTGTCAGCTCACCCACACAACAAACATTAGCAAGGATACACTCCGTGTCACTTCTGTTTTGATATACTGCTTGATCGCATTCTGTTCTTTTTCTTCTTCGTCTTTTTTATTATCATTCAGTCGTGTCAGGTTTGAATTGATACCAATTGATGTGTGGAGCAGTTCTTGTGCCAGATTTCTTTTGAGAGGAGGCACATGATCCCGTATTCAAGCCACACGATGATGATGCTCCGCTCTGTCAGAGATTGGCAAATGCATTCGCATTTCCAATCACGATCCCGGCTTGTCTCGTTTACTTGATGACTTCTATTTCACTAAGTCGGCCCCAGTAATGTAATAATCAACCCTTTGAGGTTATTTGCGAATTATGACAAATGGACCTTGAGTTACTAGTCTCTTGAGAGCTAGGACTCTCGTTGCTGTTGTTGTTGTTGTTTTTTCTGCTCCTGACGTGCAACAAACACCCCCTACTCACTTGCGCTCTCGAAAGGGTTCATTATGCTAAACATCCTGAACATTAATCCTTCTCGCTTGATGCGCGCAGTGTTTAAACTTTTCATTATTCATGTGGCACGCGTGTGTGACGAGAAAGGGTAAACCGGAATATAAGATGTCGTCAAGCCCGACTGACCAAGTCGCGGATGGCGAGGATAATGACAAGGGTGAGAAATGCATGTTCCCCAAGCTCGAGAGAGGCTGCGGTGATTTTCTCCAAGTCCCTTGGCGTCGGAAGCGAGAAGGCGGCGCTGGGAAGGCCATCCTTCCGCTATTCTTAGTGCGGCCGCGCATCCGAAATGGAGCTCGGGGATGGTTTAATGAGGCGAAGCGGCGCGCGCGCTCCCCAACTTCACACCTCCGCGCGACTACAGATTGGCCACTTTACCGTCGTCGTTAGGGCCCGCCTAGGCTCGCCCGGCCAGGCACGTGCTGCAGATCATCGGATCCCAGCCCGGTGCTTTAGCACGGCAGCTCTCGGTCACGATCCAAGTCCAATGACGGGGGAGTGAGTCTATAATTACGCCGAGCGCCAATCTCGACACGTAAATGATATCTTTGTGATTGCGATATTGAGACGTCGTTGCCAATACGAAAATCATTTGAAAGTCATTACAAGAGCTTATCCGTGTGTCTGAGCGGCAATCACCTTTCGCTGCAGCCCGATTCCCCCGGGGGAGTTATTCATCTGATAGATAATGACCGAGAGGAGACATCATCCTCAGAAATGAATTCAATTCTCAGCCTTTGCCTAGTTAACCCCCCCCCCCCCCCATCACCACCACTGGAGACAGTTAATGTATTAGCCAAACTTTCCTCTCTCTCTCTTCTTCATTTTTTTCTTTCCATACAATGATTGTGTGACCCGCCTGTGTTCTTTCTCTGTCTTTGCCTTTCTCTCTCCCTCTCTATTCTTTCTCTCTCACTGTTCAGCGCATGAACCTACATTAATACACACACAGATAGAAATAACTCATTTACAGGCACAGAGAGGCATAGGCCCTATTCTACACACACACACACACACACACACACACACATATCAGCATTCTATAAATGACTGTTTTACTACATGAAAAAAAAGTATCACAAAAATACATATGCATGTTTCATCAAAACCGTCCCTTTCCCCCTCATTCACCTTGATGATGTTATCGGTAATTAGTGTCTAAATATGAACGAAAAAAATAGAATAAATATGTAAGTACGTATTATCTATCAACTTCAGCAGTAGAAGAAGAATTATAGGAACATAAATATAGCAAATATAGCAAAGTCATTTTATTTTCAAAAAAATGTAGCAAATGTTTCTCTAAAGAAAGATAATTTATGCTAAATAAGGCTGAATGCATTCCTAGCTATCCTGCGACAGTTCATTTTGAGAGATCACTACCAGTGGTCTAACTCTTTGGGGGGTCATTAAGTAGCCCGCGTCTGGAAAGATATGCTGCAACGAGAGGGTAATTACAATTTTCAATCCACTGGGTGGCTCAGACTTACTTGCTAGCAAAGTCATTATCATAAAGAATGCCTTTTCTAATGTCCAGCTTTAAGTGTCATTTTCTTTTATGGATAAAAGACGCAACATTTTAATAGATCACACACCCCTCGGAGTCTTTCGAAGTCTTTTTCTCTTAGTTACTTTAGAATCTTTAGAATCCAGCTTAATTTCTTTCTTTTTTTCTGCATGTTTCAGTATGGTCGTTATAAGCGTCCCGTTTTGATTTTTTATTTTGTTGACGATTTGATATCATTCTATCATATCATTGATAGAGAAGATTGTCTCACGTTCACACATTTGATAGAAACAATAAAAAAATGTTTCCAATGATAGCGCTTCAACAGCAGGAGGGGGTCGGTGGAACTCTCCAACCCCCACGTACAATACACGCAAACCGCGGAATATGATGGGACACTTTGCGTAATCACAGCTCGTCCATTAGAAATAAATCATACCCACCACATCGAGCTAGCGAAAAATCTAATAATTCATTATCTCTTCTTCCTTATTGGAACCCCTCTCCTGTCCGCATCATATCGCCCCGAGGGCCAGTCCATAATTTCTCAATCATTTACAGCTATATTCTGGATTGCAGATGCCACGATATTGGGGAAAAAAAACCAAACACACACACACACACACACACACACACACACAAAACACAAACAAACAAACAAAGAAGCGGAATAAGACTGTAAGTTCGTGTCATTTTGAGCGTACCTCACATTGATTTGAGTTATCGTCCATTTCTTTATCCTTGTTCTTTTAGCGTCAGGAATCAGGAAAATGTTTTCACTATAAGGAAAATATTTCCGCAAGTCGTTCATTGCACGAGTCTGCGCACGCGTCCAAGTAGCGTGCGCAATATGTAAATAGACATCATACGATAATTATGGCCAGAACTCTTTATTCCGTTTAAACAAGAGCTGATTAAGCATGATAGCCCGACTGTGCTGGATATGGAAGGTGTCATAATTAAGAGTTGAGAAATGAGACGTCTTCTTAAGACACTTATCGTCGACTGAAACGGTGGAAACGCAGAACAATACGGTAGTTTCGTATCAATGTCTGACTTTCCTTTGCCGAGAACTATGATTATCTCCCATGGGTTCAATTCCCCCCCCCCCCCTTAAAAAAAAAGTCGTCTTAACTCACTGTTCTGAGAGGAGAATGTATATGGAGGTGACCATTGAGGAGTGTCATTTGTTTACTTGTCGCTATATTTCAAGTAAACACGGCTATCATCGTCACCTAAGCATGATGCGTCCCATCTCGACGGGGGAAAAATACCCACAAATAAATCAGAGAGCCACCGCATTAACGCATTTCTGGGGAACGGGATCGTCGGCAGGGAAGAGCGGCGATGCGTATCCGTTGCGCATCGAGTTTCATCCGCGCGCGTGCGTGCAGGCCACACGCTATCTCGTCCGACGATGTCGTCGCGCGCCCAGACACGAGGCACCGCCGGCTATTACCAAACGGACCAAGAGTTCGAGCGAACAAAGACCGTCGGTTCGTTGTTTACCAGGCTGCCACGACAAAGAAAATGCCAAAAATTAAGGGAGCAGACGTTTATGGTATTTTTACATGCATTAACGATGGGAGAGGCAATGAGTTAAGCAGATTAAAGCTCCTCTTTCCAGTTTCCAGCGTGTCAGATGACAGGCATAAACACCGATAATAATTTGAAAGTTGCTTCCTTATCTTTATACCGCTCGTTAGCCATATGATTGCGGGCCCACTGAGTGCAATCATTCCTTGTTTCATTTTTATCATTTTGTGTTTATTTATTTCCTTCATATGCATTCATCTATTTCTTTTTTTTTTTTAACATTGCAATGATTGATACACATAGCTGGAAGGTCCTATCCACCTTTGCCCGTCACTGATATAGGGCAAAACCAGATCATCTGCGGGGTTCGGAATGCTTATCATCATAATTATATTTACCTTCACAATATTGGCTCTTGAGAGTTAAGGAAGGAAGGAAATACATTAGGGGGGCAGGCAAACAAACAGAAATATTAAAGAAATTATGAATGAAATTGGATGAAACTTTGAAATAGAAGAACAAAACTTTTGGAAAATGAAATTGTTTCAAATATGGTGTCATTCATTGAACTAAAGAACGGACTAATATCTTTTGCCCTTTATGTCACAGTTCTCAGATTTCTGCTTATATCGACAACAATTATCTCTGAATCTCATTTCCTCTCTCATCTGTATTTTCTGCATTATATACATATCAATACTTGATATATATATATATGATCAGACGTGTTTTCATGTCTGTTTCAGAAACGGGTTTGATTAAGATCTTTTGTCACACCATGGGCACTGATGAAGTGTGACCTTGCCTTTCAGTATTTGAGAGCTATGCTCCGTTTTTAAGATCTTCAAGATCTAGGATTTATTATTATTTTTTACGGCGTTCTTCTTCTACTGATTCGTTTACCTATATATATATATATATATATATATATATATATATATATATATATATATATTATCTCAGAGAGTCGAATTAATTTGTTTGTACATAGTGCAGCTTGAAAAACAGAATAGTGAAAATTTTCTTTTCACTCATAATTAAAAATGATTTGAAAGCTTCATTGACAATATGAGTAATTGATAGCGACTCGGAGTTAGCGACTCGATTATGTCAAGAAACCTACAACTCTCCACATTCCCAGGTCAATGTGATATCGAAGGAGAGTTAAATAATAAATAAGGAATTACAAAAAAATGGCAAAGTATCACTCATCGTCACCATCATTAATATGAATTTATTCAATAGTGATTCAAGGTAACAAAAAAGATAAATTGTGCTCCTTTTCTATGAGAAATCTAACAGTCATTCGATATCAAAACAACAAGAACAAACAAAAACGCAAGAACAAAAACGTAACCCTTTCGTAAACGAAATATCAATACGAAATTCGTTTTGTTTGTACCACATGGAAGGCGAAATTTGTGGGATCGGTTTTCGTAATGTTAAACTCCCTTATAATTCTCGACGTAAGTGCTACTGCGGTTCTAAATCCGAAACTCTGCTTGCGGCGGTGAATCAGTGAGAGATTTTGATTTGTTTCGACACGTTTTCGTCTCATTTTTCTCCCCCTGTCTGCTTGAGGACATGTATTCATTTTTCTCTGAGTGTGTGTGTGTGTGTGTGTGTGTGTGTGTGTGTGTAGGCTTGTCCGTAGTCGGTGCAACGAGGCAGACAGATCAAGAGCGAGAGAGCGAACGGGCCGTCGACGCGCGCTCAGCCGAGTGTATCGGCGGGGACAGGCGAAGATAACACGCCCGCACTCAGCGTCCGGCGCGTTTTGAGACATTTCGCGAGAATAAACGTCCATCTGTCTCCTGCGTTGTTTCCATCCATAGTAATGCTCATTTTTGCCCATGGATACGATACGCAACAACGCTGGCGTAGGATGAAAAGAAAAACAAAACAACTTTAAAGCGTACCTTTAATTTGAGAGTTTTTCTTTTTCCCCAAGGAAACCACCATCCGCTGTCAGAAAGTAAATGATGTGATAATGCGAAAATCTAGACTCCAAGAGAATTCTGGATGAAAAAAGTGTCCATTCTATTTCTGTCATCGATTGAATTATTTCTACAATGATTCTATGTAAGAAGATATGCCTAGATAAATTTCAAGAACAAACTGGCCCCTTGTTGTGGGGCTCGTCTCAACATCCTCCCATTTGTGAATATACAGTGCATCATCGTGCATTTGAACTGAACAAACATGAGACAACGTGACTGTTCAGGACACGGTACAAGATGGCTCTCTTGATTTGAATATTCAAAGGGTTCTGCGTACACTGTCGTCGAATTGAATAGATCTATATCTATTTTGTGATCGCTTATAAGCGGTTAAGCAAGTGCGAGTACTTGATCAATGATACATGTTATACTCCTACATAACGAAACATGGGACGGTTTTGGTTATCTTATAATTTATAGATATGCTTATAGCATATGTGGGCTTGTGTTTACTAGTGCGTGCTTGTGTGTATATCTATGTTTGCGTTTCATTACACAATAGGTGCAGAGAGCTGCAACATTTTATTTCTGATGTTGCATTCACCATTTCATCATTTCGGTTAGTAGAATCTAAGCGTTCATTACTGGTATCTTTTCTTTTATTCGCAAGGATGTGAAACCTAGAAGTTAAAGGTGCATAATCCCGGTAGTTTAGAGGGCGCTGTTGATGATACTGCCGATCACCGTTAGCATTAATACGAAGATTACCGAAGTTGAGCTGTCGTCAAGAGTAAAGTGCGTAGGTGCTGCTAAGTAACGTTGCCTTCGTTGTGTTCTCTGCGCATCGCGCAGTCTGTAGTAATGCCAGGGTGCGTGCATAAAATAATATGTGCTTCTTATTATGACATCACAAAAGAAGTTTGCTAAAGCTGTCATCCCCACTCAGCCGAATCATGAGCCGAACTGTGATCGGACCACTGACTTCAGTGAATCGGATTTCTTCGGACTCGGGGAAGTGGGCCACAGCGTAAGCGCTAAAGAGGAGTCGATAGCGTAGGTCTCTATAGGAAACTTGCGCCGCGCGCCCGCGTACGCATTTGACTTAAACACCGGGACCATGCACCTTTAAGCTTATCGTTCCCCTCCCCCCCCCCCCGTTTTTAGTTGGTTTCTCACCTTTCACGCTGTTGTTTCTGTTTGTTATTTTGCCTTTATCTAGTCATCACTTAGTCAATAAAGTCATTAGATCCAAATTTAAAAGCAAGCAAGAAAAGTCAGAGATAACCTGGTACTTTGGAGAAGTCCTATATTGCAAACCTGGAATCAATATAGTATATTCTAAACTTGTTCAAGTGTCTTGGTTATTCCTCAGTACAGCAAAATGCTAATCTTATATACTTGAAGGTTATACGTACATCTGATAGGTGAATAACTTACCTCTGCTATATCTAAAATGTACAGAGAAATTCACGAAATTACCCTTTTTTTCTGTAGGTGATATTTCACAGATGTTGGAACATAAATCTAAGTTTTCGTTTCTTTGTATTGCTCTCCAATTTCGTTTAGTTACATCAGACCACATCATTGTTTACGTATATCTGTACATACACGTGTACATACACACACACATACATACTGTACATACACGCACACATGCACACATACAAACATACATACAGCCTAGCTTTGACAAAGGTGTCTTGTCCATCTGACTGCGCATATCTAATAAGATATTCACACCTCAGTCATGTCTATAAAGCGTTATCCAGTTTCCCCTTATATGTGTGTGCGTTTTCTCTCCGCGCGGAAGCGAAATAATGCATACCAGTACTGGGAAACTTCCGCAATAGCAGAGTGCAGAAAACAGTGTAAGGCTCGCTTTGCTTTCCACCACCATCACCACCACCAACTCCGTGGTAACGGGATGCCCTCCGACGCAAAAATAAGGCCTAAATCCAATGGAGACTGGATCTTTTTTGATTGGGAATATTAAGAGAAAATAAACAGCGAGAACGATGACTGTTTGGATACGGATCGTGGCGATGGGGGAGCGTCGGAAAACAGCGTAGTCCGAAGCGGACGTAAGAGCGTCTGGATCGCTCGGGGTTACGAAGAGGAAGAGAGAAGGAGAGAGGTAGAGGGGGAAAGAAAAAGAAAAACAGAAGAAGAAGAGGATAAAATAAATGGCCGGCTGGCAGAATGTGGAGTGTGAACAGACAAACCTATTTTCTCCGACTTTCATCCGATCGTTTCCACCTCGCACCTTTGAGGAGGAGGAAAAGAAAGGACGGAGAACAAGGAGGGTGTGATGATGCCAAGCAAACAAACCCGAGGACTGCATGAGAAGAGAAGACATCCATGCCGACTTCAGACCATGACAGGAATGGTGTCAATGGTAGTTACGATATAACGGCAACGGCGTCCATGATGGAATGGTCTGAAGGGTCCCATGTCTAATAAAACACAGTGTGCGGTCACAGTTCATAATTGCCAAGACATATACTTTATTCTTTCCACCACAATGTTATATCACATGACTCGTGTCCATACATAATATGCATACATAAACATCATGTATATCATTTTTCTATATGAAAATTAATCTACACGTCTTTTTTCTAATTAGCATATGATTTTTTTTTTGATTAGCAAAATGATACCATTTCATTTTTTTTAAATAGCATTAACAATAATAAAACAACAAAACTGCACATATGCACTTGTACCCTAACTCACCTTTGCACTGATGCATTTTGTAGCTACCCTATCATGGTTACGTAATGTAATATGTATTAAATGACTTGTAAAGAAGTACAAGCCACATGCTTTTCCAGAGGCCGCCATCAAACTCAAGCTTCAGCTTAAGAAGATGGTCTCCTGCATCTTGTATATATCAATTCGATTGAATAATCAATGATTTTCCCATTGTTTTTGTATGATTATAATTCACCTATGCAATATTTCATTATTGGTACATTATATATGATTATATTTATATTCATTTTGTGTTGGATGCAATGTGATTAGTATTGGAAATTGTTCGTTACGTTGTATATACTTTGTGAAAATGCAGAAATGAATCAAATCGAATTATCGTTGCTGGCATCGTCGCCCACAGTCGGAGAAGTTCTGTGCCTATGTCAACATAAAAAAAAAGATATACATAATTAGCATAGCTTTATCAATCATATACAATCACTGAAACATGATCAAACAAAGTGTATAATTTATGAGCTGCCAACAAGTTACAATCACAAATTATCATGATGATAACAACTCTTTTATTTCAAACAAATTAAACAATAACATACTCTTTTGTGGCCAATTTGTAACCAATTGATGAACTACAATATGGGATTGATATCCTCTCAATCCTAACTGTATATTCCTATTCAGGCATCCCCTTCTATATACGTACCCTTATACAGTATACGTCTCTGTCTAGTCTTATTCCCTTTGTGTTATCCTTCTTTGCTTAATATGCAATTGAACGAATTCGAGGTTCAAGTTATTCAATTATTTATTGATGCGTGTTTTCTATCTTCGGTAAAAAAAAGGAAACAAAAAAGAATCACAAAATATCACATCGCCCAAAAGGTGTTATCCAAGTCAACCAGACTGCTTTTTGATAACAGTATCCTCCACCTGTACGTTAACATGGTTAATATACGATGAATTAATGAATGTATGTTCCTGTATTTATTATATCTATTTCCTTTAAGTAGGGCTACTCTTTCCGCACTCTTATCTATATTTTGATGAGAACGTGGTTGATCTGTATTAATGGTTCATTTGTACAGGTGGAGAAACAAAACAAAAAAATGAAAATGACGCTGAAACTGATATGGATACGAAATTCAAAAATGTTATCAACTTCTCTATGATGATAAAGAAGCTGATTACATGGTAATTTGGAAACGACGATTTTTTGTTGTTGGATGAATTGCATTGCAATATTATCGATTATGTTGAAAAACGGAAAGATATACAATGTCCTATTTATTTCATTTTACATTTTACATTCTTTCTTAACTCAAGCATGATAAGTACTATATCCAGACCACCATTGGATTGTTTTATCAATTATCAAAATTAATTGAAATGCACGATAAAAACGTACGTAAATGATTGCATCCCTGCGGTGTTATTGAGAACAAAAGTGAGGGCTTGTCTGCTGTTTCAAGCCCTTATCGAACTGGTATCATTTTGTTTACTTTAGTTCAAGTTTCAAGTACAAGTTTATTCCATGTTTCACCATCTTAACAAAATGAATATAATACATGACATATCCGCACAATGTACATTAAAGTAAAGAAATATCAACATAATCAATAAAAAGCGGGTTCATTATACTTTTGATGAGGACTGCAGAAATAGGCATCTTGGTGATAAATAAATTGGAGAATGGAGATAGGGGGAGCCACTAAAAGCAAAGTCCTGTAGATTGTGGGTCCTACCAGTATTTTATTTATTATGTTTGTTCGTTTTCCTTGAGATCTTGACATTGCTACGTATCACGACTTTGATATAGGTATGGTGCTTTACACACAATTTTGAAAATGTTATATAGCATATGATAGTATAATATACTTGATAAATTACATCATTATAAAATAGTCACGTGACCAACTGCGTCCTTGCCCCTTTATTCGATATGAGGGTGTAATGAAATTATACTGAGCAATCGACAATTTATGTACCCCTTTTATGTCTCTAGTAAACATCTTATGAAGTTATGTTTTCGCATTTGGGGGCGACGTTATGGTGCGATCGTTTTTCACTAGGGTCCTTGTTAGGACTATAAACCCGCTTTTAAACTATTCCAAGACGTCTTTTGTCAGGTTTACGATCTTATCTCGTCTTACATAGTGTATGCACAATACCATTGTAAGTATGGTATAGGAAAGAAGAATTACCAAACAAAATTGGAAATGGTATAAGAATGTCTACAAGATGTAACTTTACTTTCATCTAGTTTTAATAATCCGATCTTTGTATTTGTGCGCATACGACCGTCTCATAAAGGGTAATCTCAATATTTAAAGGCATTGTTTACCATTTGCAGAAGAAACAAAACCCCTGATTTAATGCTTCAGAATAGTTCTAAAATGTGAGTTAGGGATAGAAACAACCAATGTAAAAATTTGAATCAGTATAATTAATGTTAGGTATCGTTAAATATACAAAATGTAAACAATAGTTATGATAAAAATGTTTCTAGACTAAACCGTGTACAGTTATGGTCTAGTGAGAAAACTAGTGGTATCTCCTTATATTTAAGGCTTTATTGCAAAATATTTACATGGTAGGATGCTGTGATACAACTGACCTACACATATGCATCAAATGTGATATCTTGAACATGTTTTTTTTCAAATCATTATTCCCAATGGTAAATAGTACCTTCAAGATCTCGTCACTCTTTTGATAACTGTTGGCCCTTGCTAAAAGAGAAACAAACACCCAAAACGGATTCTCCCGTCGCCGTGGACTATACATGCTATATTATAGGTAAGTGATTCAATACGTCAGATGCCCATTTCGTGAAAGGGTTTGCAATGACTGAATGTTGCTATAATCGCAGTTAACATGATAACGGCTCAAGTACTCGCATGTTATTGGTGCTGCAATTACATGGCCGTTGCCACAGAACCCGCAATAATTGCAACACACAATACAGTTGTAACAAGGTTTATAAAATGGTGTTATCGTCAAAAAAGGATGGTATTGCAGAAAGTCTTCCACGACAAAACAGAGTCGCGCTGAGATATGTAGAAATAGCCGTACGTTGTGTATACCACGCTTACACAGCAACGACTTTCGACGCCTTATGACCTCTTAGTGTCTTTCAACACACAGTGGAAAAATCATTTGCGCAAAATTTATATATTTTTTTCCTCCCGTGAATCTTTCACTTCTAGTATTTCGCTTAAAGGATTTTTTTTTTCACTCTCGTTCTCGTGCCAATGTTATACACCTCGTTGGCTCGTTGACAGCGCGCAGCCAGACTCAACAACTATATCACATTAGTGGCTCTCTCGTCAACCAGCCAAACATTGACTGTGAAATAAAGAATAAAGGGAAAAAACCCACAGAAAGAAGCCCGTCGAGCTCCATCTAGCAAGAAGAGTCGGGAAAGAGGATTTGCCACAGACGAAAAAAAACACAACAACATCAACTACAACAACAACACCAAACGAATCAACTCTCTCCAACAATAGAATATGCATACACGCAAAGCAGGAGCACTTTCACACGCACACTGACAATACGCACGCGTGATACAAGCACAGACTTGTTTACGTGAATAAGAGGATTGTATCTATTGTCTGTTGTGTGTGAATGTATACATGTGTGTGTGTATAAGTGTTGAACTTTTTGTGTTTTTTATCTATCTTTCATTTTATAGATGTACTTTTTATTACCTCAATTGTGAAATGAAGGATTTTCGATACTTTGCCTCCACTCGATGACAGAGTATCAATCATAAAGGCAAAATGAGGCGGAGAATGTCGTTGAAGATATTTCACCCATCAATGGGTAGAAAAGATTGCAGAGAAGTATAAGTGTAGCAAGGCAGAGTTCAATTTGGAGCAGAATTTTACTACAGCGAAGAAAATATCAATAGTGAACCCTGAATTATACATTTCACAAGCGCCTTTATTTTGGTGACAGAAAAAAACAGAAAGAAATGTCTTTTAATCCTTTCGAGAGCACATTATTAATCTGGCCTTCACGATTATTTGGCAAATAATGATACTTTTATCCCCGTTCTGACGAAACCCCGCGACATTTTCGAATATGACTGGTCGATTACATTTGATTTAGCAGGTGTTTCACGGACCCAGACAGTTGATGCATGAAAGTGAGATTCGCGTTCACCCGATACCATAGGTGCGCTAAAACGGATGTGTCCCCCGTCCCTCCGTCGTTCTCGCGGGATTGGCAACCCCCTCTGGACACAGTCGATCATTCCGAATTGATTTCATCATGTATAGGCGTTGATGTAGATTGACAACACACGTGTTGAATTATGATTTGTTTTGATTCATAGTTTTCCCCCTTTCTCTCTCAATTTTCCTTCCGCGGTTTGCTGAGATTGATGTTTTGGCGAACTGGGATTTCAGTTGCATACACACATCTCATAACAGAAATAAATGAAGAGAAAATGAAAAGCAATTTGGCAGCGGGGTAGCAACCTCTGAATTTTTGAACCTTGGTAATTTTCAACAGGTTAGTCAACTTTTACTTTCACATCCCTAAATAACCTCGGCGGCGGAATATGTGAGCTACAATCGATTTCACCCTATTTGTCCATAACGTCACTAACATATTATCAAATTCACAGCTATGTAGGAGTTATATTTGGCAAGACTTAATGCTTCTCGTGAGGTTTTTATGCATTTTCTTGTACGATTCTTCATTCGGGAGGCCCGATGATGGAATGTGTTTCAATGGCAAACATAGCCACATATAAACACACTCACACGATGCGAACACAAGCATGCACAAACAAGAATGCACACAAACACATAAATGCATAACATGTATTCAGATACACACTCACACATTACGTTTGATGGCGAACTTTCGTTTCAAAATTGTACTAAAAGGTATGACAGTATGTTACGAAGGCTGCCTCGCTTCTCTCGTGTGGTATTTACGGATTCGCGCTCTGAATAAAAAGACGGGCCTTGAACTTAAAGTGGGGTGGATGGGATGTTTTACACAAAGGGAGGGCGTGATAAGTAGCGTACCCCGGACCCTCAAAGGCAACGAACCAAACGAAGCTGTACCCGCGAGAATTCTGTTTGGCCCCAAATTTAATCGCGCCCGGTGTAATGGAACCCAAAGTCGGATATACTGAAATAAGATGATGACATAATTTCTTTCCGTCCATCGCTCGAGATTATCTCTGTGAGTCCCAAGTTTCTATCCAAACTCGCTGCTCCGGAGAATGTTTTTCCACAACGTCCCGGGGGGACTTGCGGGCGAGTTTAGCCGGCACAGGGGTAGAAAATTTAGGCCGAGGATTCGTAATAGTTTGCGAGGTGACGACGTGCGGGCGTAATGAAAATGTCATCTCTTAAAGAACGCCATGGAAGCGTTTCTGCCAAGTCTCTCTATTTCTTCTCGTCGCCTCCTTTCCTTTTTGCTGAAGAGAATAAGTGGCGAGGGGTGGGGGAAAGAGGAACTGAATCTGTGACAAGAATGGTGTCATGTTTTCGGTTTTTGTAATAATATCGAGAAAAAGGAGAGTGTCGGCGAGATAGAGAGAACCGATTCCTCGAGGGGACGAGCCCCGTTGACGGATGTCCAAATGGACCGTACGAGAGGCGAATGACCAGTATCGGCCCTAGCGGATACGGCCAGATCCTGCTTTTCCGATTCGCCGTCGGAGGTCGGTCTTTGTCGTCCATCTTTCATATCATCATTTGTATGATTGTCTCTATTCTAGTTGTGTTCTTTTCGTTCTTTTTTTTTTCTCCTGGCGCGAGAAGGAAGATCGAGTGTGTTGAGGTAGATGATTGCCCTCGGACGTGTCGTCTGCGTTAGAGGAAGTGTGAGGTCAGTATGTCCTCGTTTGAGGTCAAAGAATCCGGTGCAGGAATGGTCAGGAAGATCAACATCATGTAATGCACTGTTTAATACCTAATAAGTGTACTTTCTCTCACTTTTCCATTTGATTTTGTTTTCCTTTCATGTAGATTGCCCAGTATTTTAACATAACTTTAACCGTCCCCCATCTAAATGGTTCTATTTTCCAGTTCAAGTGTTGTAATCAATCTTAAAACCAACATTATTTGGGGCCTTTGTTCTCTTCCGTACTGTATGCTTTTCCCTTCCATCTAAGCAAGTGTGCTCAAATAGTCTTTCGCCACTCTATAGTGATTCATGGCGCCACAGCGATTCATCTACTATTCAATTCAAGTCGAATAATTTTTATTTACTTATACTAAAGGATTAACACTTTCAAGGTTAATTCACTAATCGCATCGAAACGAGACATCTCTATAAATGTCACCAAGTCTGGTCATTAGAGATTGCAAGAGTGCAATGGAGGTGCAGAATTCCTCATGTACCTTCGGTAGCCAAGATCCTTAAAAATCATCTTCATTCCCCCCCCCCAAAAAAAAAAAATGAATTCTATCTACCCATGAAAGTAGTTTGACCATGGATAAGCAATTGACTCTTAATTAAGTGAAATTCAGCTCAATGTTCAAATCCTAAATTAATGAATAAAGTAAAATTAAACAAACAGGGAGGTAAGAGATTGCATTAAAAAGAAACAAAAATAGAAGAGTTTAGTAGGGATTTTAAAGATTCCCATGTCTTACTAATTAGTGATGCACATACTCAAATTGGCAAACGGTGATGACCACGAGTTTCCTTTGAACTTTGCAGAAAATATTTACGAGTTCTCCTTTGTCTGTTTGTGTACGTGAAGTAAATGAAGATAAGGTGTGTCTTTTGAATAAAAGTACTGATTTCTTCTAATAACAAAAAGACAACTAAATTTAGGGAATATATGATATATTATCTATCAGTTGTTGTTTTTTTGTGTGTGTGCATAATATCAAGATGCGATTGTCATGTGCCAGGGATTTTAGCCAGTCCTTGAAAGTGGTATACGTTATATATATATTTGTCATGGTCTTTTCAGGAGCATTTCGTTTTCGTCTTAATTTACAGTCGCAGATTTAGTCGTAGTCGGAGGATATTGTGGCATATAGTTCAAGACAGCTTCTCAGACATATGTGCGTATTCATGAGGTAGGAAAGAAGAAATGAAATAAAAAAATCAAACCAAAACATAATGGAGTTAGTGAGGAAAAAGCACAAGTAACTGATGTAGATACTTATCTAAGCTAACAGATATGAACAAAATCGAAGGTAGCCTTTTTTTTTACTGTGAGCACTATAGTTTGGGGTCATTCGCGGTGATTTTGTCCTTTCCAGCGTAAAACAATGAAGAAAACAGCGGCTCGACACTGCCTAACCTACACGCTACAGGCATTTTGATGGCCCGCCGCCAGTAGTCACAAGTTGATACGCCCATAATTCTGTTTCGATCCCGCTCGGTCTATAACCAAGCCTCCCTTAAAACTCTCCGTCTTTCACTCTTCCCCCGACGTAATTTCGACACTGCTAGGTGTCGGTGTGTAATGGGAACCCGTAGGCCACAAATCACCCAATTTCACAGCCAAATGATGACTTCATTGATTGACCGACTTATTTCATATTTCCCCCCCCCCCCCGCTTGCCGCGTGCTAAGTGAAAGATTAATGTTGGGCGATGGCGGTCAAAATTTTCGGCACCCCGCAGTAAACAAAATCTTTCTCTTTCTGCCTTTCTCGTCCTCTCTTTATCTTGTTTCTCTCTTTCTCTCTTTTTCTCTATGCCATCGTCGCGATGCTGATTGGAAGAAAGAAAAACGTATCTCTCTCTATGCTCCTGTTTCTCTCCCCCCTTTCATTCTGTCTTTCGAAATGTTAAAAGAGCAGGCGAAGAAATTGATCAAAAATATGCATTCCGTGGGATTAAAGTAAATTGAGATTTGTTGAACCTTATCGACACTTTTCCCTCAGCCTCCATTCCCCCCCCCCCCCCCCCGCTTTTTTGGTCTTCATTGTTTTTTATCATGTATGAGAGATTGTGACCACGCGGCTCAAAGTGCAAGAGCCGAAGCACAAGTTCACGACGGGTCATTGAGACGGGACACTGGCCCAGATGGATGAGAAGTCACTCCTGTTGCCTGGCAACCAGTTTGTCTCCATCGGATCTTCTCAATCCTTTTTGACACTGAGTTGACAAAAAAAAGTGTACCCAAAATAAGATAATACAAGACAAAAGCAAAACAAAAAGTTGTTATTTCTGTTTCACTATTATGGGACTTTGATGAAGAATGTCCTCAAAAGTAGAATTGACCCTACTCGCGTCTCGTCACCAATCATGGTATGCACTTTCGGGAGAGAGAGACGTTAAACCGAAGATGTAAAGATAGTACGAGACCGCCAAATCGAGATGTTGTCCCCCTGTATGCCCTAATTACAACTGATAGGAGTGTCGCGATTTTTCTCACTTCGTGGCCGGGGGAACTTCTGGTGGGGGTTTGATTCTCGGGACCGCCAGCCGACAAACGGGTCAATTTGTAAGCCGAAGTGTAATGTCAATTTGGTGCGAGCGATCCCGACACCCGTACGTGTCGCCGATACTATGTAACAAGAACAAATAGAAGGGCCACTATAAGCGCGCGGGGGGAGCCCCCAGTGGGTCGCCCCCATGACGTGCCCGAGGTTAACTGGGCTCATTGTGAAGCCGTACCTCAGGGCGCTGACCCCATGGCTGAGTTCTACTCGTGGAGGTATAAGAAACCGAATCGGCGAGGCTTTGTGCAAGATTCGACAACACTTCGCTTCAGGAGGAGAATAATTGCCTAGAACTTAAAAAGGAGAAAGAATGGGAAAGAGAAAAGTAGAGAGGGAGAGGGAGAGAGGAGGATGTCTTTTTTGTTTTTCTGTCGGGGCTTGTTGATCCTCAATTGTCAGTACCGATAAGGGGACGGAAACGATTACGAGCCCGAACAGAGCCGAGTTCTCTGCCTTGCCCGCCCCGAGAGCCGGCCCGGGTAGTTAGCCGATCCGGAAATCATTTACGGCGATGATAGCAATAGTCGGAAGTCATGTCGGGAGGTGAGAGGAGATCCCATCGTTGGGACTCGACCATTCTCATAACGCCACGATCGAGTGCACCGGTAGACACAGAAGAATGTGCATATATGTTATAAACATGTGCATGTATGTGGATGTACAGTATGTGGGTGCCGTGTGTGCCTGAACGTGTCTGTTTAAAACATTAAAGGACAAGTTCACCTTCATAAACATAAGGATTGAGAGAATGTAGCAATATTAGTAGAACACATCATTGAAAGTTTGAGGAAAATCAGACAATCCGTTCAAAAGTTATGAATTTTTGAAGTTTTTGTGCAGTACCCGCTGGATGAGAAGACTACTGCAGTGTATGAATAACTTAGATGTCACATGCGTACAACAATATAAGGAAAATATAAAGAGAATTTCACAAAATTCCATCTTTTGAAAAAAGTACACATTCTTCTGACTCGTTACCGACAAATGTTATGGGTAATATTATTCCCCATGCCTTTACAAAGAGGCAAGTCAAGTGCTCTTTTATTATGCGAAAAAAATGAAAATATGTTGAATTTTCTTTTACATTTTCTTTATACTGTTGTACGCATATGACTCACAAGCTGTAGTAGTCTCCTCATCCAGCGGTTCCAACTCAAAAATTTAAAAAATTCATAACTTCTGCATCGATTGTCCAATTTTCCTCAAACTTTCACTGATGTGTTCTGCTAATATTGTTGCATTTTCTCAATCCTTATGTTTATGAAGGTGAACTTGTCCTTTAAAGAACAGGAATGTGTTATAGGAGAAGAAAAACATGCAAAATCTCTCCTTTAACAAAAAGAAAGCACTCGTGTTTAGGCATGCACCATTCCTCGATCATAACAAATCTAGCAAGCACCACTGCCCTGCATGCCCCATTCAATATTTTGTATACATCAGTGTTTGTTGTGTGTTAAAGAAAGAAGAGAGAGAGAAAAAAAAATGGGGCCCTATATAACAAATAATTTGCTACTACATCAATGTAGTAATTATGTAGTGTGCAAAGAACAGGACACACGAACAAAATTAAGTAAGAAAAATATACTTCTTTAACTCTAAAATGCTACTAAACACACAGAAATGAGCATCAGCCAATTATTTCATTTTAATCCGAAAGATTCAACATTCAAGTGCTCAATCTGGCGAACAAACTCACGCACAAATGTGGGCAGGATCGTTAAACTTTTCTAACTCTTACGAGACACTATAGTATTATATTTCTCTTCAGTCCTGGGACATTAATAACAACGGTATTTTGAAGAAAACCTCAAAGGTTTTGTTCCGTACAATATTATCACCAAAATTCCATAATTCCATTCCATTTCGTGACACCTTTCTGATAAGAGCGTGCGTAGTGTACTTTAAAGGTGAAATTAGGGCAAACACGTTCATGCTGGCTTCAAAAAAAAAATTCAAATCAACACAGATTTCAAATCACAAGAGAACTACTAGTATATAGAATTTCAAAGAGCCGCCAAATTTTGACCGCATGTCGCAACAATATAATGTGAATAGGAGGAGTCATTAGCGTCATCACCACACCCTTCTGCCATTGATCTATATAGGCTAGATAATTCTTCAACAAACTCTGTTTCGATATTTTTTTCCACATGAAATCAATAATGAATAACCAATGGCCTTCGTAGCAAACTTTTGTAGTCGTTTGACAATCTGGCAATGATGCCTTTTGGGGGAATGGAGTTGTAGTCACTGAAATGATTGACCAAAATATTATTTTATGATATATATTTGTGTACAAAAGGGAGGCGTACTGTGATGAAACATCAGAGGAAAGGTCTGAACATGACGAATGTATAATCTCCATAATAAAAGCAGCAATGTCATTATGAAGCAGGGGCGTCACCAGCTTTTTTTCAAGGGGGGTGCGTTTTGACACTAAATGTTTACGAGATTTTTTGGACAGACATTTGAAATATAGGAAGCTCTCAAACTGTTTTTTGAGGGAAACCAAGCGGGGAAAGGGCACCGGCGCGCCGGTAGCTAGGATTTCATCTTGGGGGGGGGGGTAGTATGCGAGCGAGCGGAGCGAGCGAGCTTGAAAATTTTGACATTTTACAGTCCAAAAACTGCCGTTTGTAGCCATATTTTTTTGCTTTGTAAATTAAGGGGGGCGCACCGGGCGCAACTGCTGGCAATTACTGGCGGCAACATCAGGTGAATGGCATAATAATTAAATGCGAGCGAGCAAAGAGAGCGAGCTTGGAAATTTTGACATTTTACAGTCCAAAAACTGCCATTTGGAGCCATATCTTTTCGCTTTGGAAATAAAGGAGGGGTGGGGGCGCAACGGGCGCAACTGCCGGTAATTACTGGCAGCAACATCAGGAGAATTGCATAACAATTAAATGCGAGCGAGCGAGCGAGCGAGCTTGAAAATTTTGACATTTTACATCAGTCCCCAAACTGCCGTTTGTAGCCATATTTTTTTGCTTTGGAAATTAAGGGGGGGGGGCGCACCGGGCCCAACTGCTGGCAATTACTGGCAGCAACATCAGGTGAATGGCATAACAATTAAATGCGAGCGAGCGGAGAGAGCGAGCTTGAAAATTTTGACATTTTACAGTCCCAAAACTGCCATTTGGAGCCATTATTTTTTCGCTTTGAAAATAAAGGAAGGGGGGGGGGGCGCACCGGGCGCAACTGCCGGCAATTACTGGCAGCAACATCAGGAAAATTGCGTAACAATTAAATGCGAGCAAGCGAGCTTGAAAATTTTGACATTTTACAGTAAAAAAACAAACAAACTGCCGTTTGTAGCTATATTTCTTCGCTTTAGAATTTAAGGGGGCGCATCGGGCGCAACTGCTGGCAAATACTGGCAGCAATATCAGGAGAGCATAATGATTACATTCGAGCGAGCGGAACGAGCGAGCTTGAAAATATTACATTTTACAGTCCAAAAACTGCCGTTCTTTTCTTAGCCATATTTTTTCGCTTTGGAAATTAAGGGGAGGGGAGGGGCACCGGGCGGAACTGCTGACAATTACTGGCAGCAACATCAGGTGAATTGTATAACGATTAAATGCGAGCGAGCGAAGAGAGCGAGCTTGAAAATTTTACATTTTACAGTCCCCAAACTGCCGTTCTTAGCCATATTTTTTCGCTTTGGAAATTAAGGGGGGGCGCACCGGGCGCAACTGCAGGCAATTACTGGCAGCAACATCAGAAGAATTGCATAAAGATTAAATGCGAGCGAACGGAGCGAGCGAGCTTGAAAATTTTGACATTTTGCAGTCCCCAAATTGCCGTTTGTAGCTATATTTTCTTGCTTTGGAAATTAAGGGGGGGGGGGGGCGCACCAGGCGCAACTGCCGGCAATTACTGGCAGCAACTTCATAAGAATGGCATTACGACTAAATGCGAGCGAGAGGAGCGAGCGAGCTTGAAAATTTTGACATTTTACTGTCCAAAAAGCTATATTATTTATTTTTTTTTCGCTTTGGAAATTAAAGGGGGGGGGGGGGACGCCCGGTGCGCCCGGTGCGCCCCTCTCCCTGGATCCGCCACTGGTAGTCAAGGGTGTGGGTTTATGTTCATGACTGGGGGAGGTATGACCAGCGAGGTGACGTCGAAGTGACCAAGCGGGGAAAGGATGTCCAAAATCTGCACTTTAGAGCATCCCCTAAACTAATTGTGCGTGTGTGTGTGTGTGTGTGTGTGTGTGTGTGTGTGTACTATATGTACATGGAAAAGTTAGGAATTAGCCCAGGTCAAGTCTTTTTATTGGCAATGCAAGACATTTTTACATAGACTAGTATGTAAAGCAACACTGCAAAATCAATGATCTAGCTTTGATACAACGAAGCGTAAGGTACAAAGGTGTACATTCTACATCACAAAAGTCATTGCGCAACATTGTAGCGACTCTTCGTTCGGATGTACTGAGTACACTGCGCACATCCTGCTTATATGCAGAATGCCAACCAGGAATCACGCTGAATCACAATCTTTTGTCGGGTCCGGGCTTTTTTAACAATGTTTCACACTATATACCTATCTAATTATGGTTAAAAGAAATCATAAGATAGAAAAATATCTTATTTCTTGATCACCCTTTCATTCAAAAGCAGTTTACTAACACTTGAATTACTATTTCGGTAAGTCTTTTTTTTTACCAGCGGATTGGGAGGGGGCGCACCCCCCCCCCCCCTCCGTATAGTTACGCCACTGCTTTTGGGTGAAATAATTGGACAGATTTCATGAATTCTAACAAAAAAGCAAGAAAATCTTCTCATTTCGGGAATTATTGATTATGGGGGTGCAAAATTAAAATATGCTTGCCCCTCCAATATTTTTATGGGGATAACTTTTTGTTTTTCTGTCAAAAAAAAAAGATAAGAAAATCTTCTCGTCTCTGGAAGTAAACTATGGAGGGGGGGGGGTGGGCAAAATGATATGCTTGCCCCTCCATTTTTTTTTTCCATTTTTTTTAATGAGGCTAAGGCTCGCTCTTGGGCTGGCAATATGGATTGGTCAGAAGTAACGTACATAGACCCTACATACTTGTAAGTACCTTAGGTGTTTCAAAAAACTTTTCCCACTTTTGATCATTGATAGTCCAAAAACTATTCATCCGATAAATTTGTCATTGATATGAGTAATAGCTGAATAGTGTACAATTTTGTTGAAGGTAATTTGGATGTGAAAGCATGAATCAGTTTCATTAAATCTAAGATTGATTTTGAAGTAAGGTTTCAGATTTTGGTCAAATTTTAACCCTCTGTACAAAAATGAACTTTGCACAGGAACCAATGATGTGTATGTGAGTGTGTGCTGACAATGGCCCTGAACAATGGACATGCCTGAACCACCTGTTGACTCGGCGTCAGTCTCGCGCTCCCAGGCACATGAATGCTTAATCAATAATTCATGTTGATTGCCCTGGGCACTGCTAGTCTGAATTCATGCACGATAAAGGGTAAAATGCATGCACATGGAAAAAGTAAGCACATGCTTCCATCATGTGCTCGCAAACACCACATTTCATTCCAGCTGGCAATCATTTTCAAATTTTGCTTCACATATCACTAAATCTGGGATATAAATAAGCGTAAATGATCTAAAGTTTTTCATTTTAATACAACTGTTTACTAATATTCTGACAAATTTGTCGATTTTTCGATAAAAGAGATCATTTTTGGTAAAGAGTTCAGCAGCATTTTTCATTGGGGCGATTTGTTTCACAGTTGTGAGTAGATTTATTTAAGGCTCCGTATACACAAGTGTATACTCTAACTGATTTTCTTTGCTTCCTGTCACCTTGTTTACGACAGAACAGAAGGTATTCATTGGAATTTCGTTTTTCAAAAGTAGGGAGAGCACTGTCGCCACTCAACGACAGTATCGGCAGGCGTTTCACTTTACACAGATACTGCCAGAGGCTGAATAAAGACTAGTTGTGATAGTGGAATTTCTCATGAATAAATAATAAAGCATTGAAACCCTGGCCATTGTTTAGGACCATTGTCAGGGTGTTAACCACACACTCCCATACACACCCATTGACCCCTGTGCAAAGTGAAGTTTTGTACAGAGGGTTGAAAATAGAGCAAAATCTGGAACCTAACTGTGAAATTAATCGTGGATTTCATGAAACTGATTTATGCTTTCATATTTAAACCACCTTCAACAAAATTGTACACTATTCAGCTATCACTAATATCAATGACAGTGTTATCTGATGTATAGTTTATGAATTATTAAGAATCAAAAGTGGGAAATGTTTTTTGAAACACCTAGTATATAGCACACGTACATGCAAACGTGTATAAGTGCTCTGTATCGTACGGATGTACAGTACGGTCGATAAATAGTAAACACTGTAGAATACTAATAGATATGTATAAAATCAGTGCTGCCAGAACCAGGGGTGCGAATTGATTTTGTGTGTGTGTGTGTGTGTGTGTGTGTGTGTGTGTGTGTGTGTGTGTGTGTGTGTGTGTCCCTGGTGCAAAATACCAACAAAAAAAAGTAGAAAAGAGTAATTATTTAGCGTCCGGCGTTGAGGTCGCTCGCAGACTGATATATATATATTTTTTTTTAAGGATCTGAAGGGGGGTGCGTTCGCACCCAACGCACCCCCCCTGGTGACGCCCATGTGAAGTCTTTACGTAGTGAAATTCCGTCAGCAATCACTTAAAACAAGTGTTTGCATGTTTGCTATTATCTTTTGACACAAGCCAAATCGGGACGAAGATGACATATTTTCTCGTGAAAATACCTCTGTTCTCCACTTTAAAAAAAAAAATTTCCATTACTTTCCAAGCGCAACAAGCTTCGTTCATCTTCTCTGACGTCACATGCGAAGCCCTGGATTCGACTACATTGTAGTATCAGATGATATCTTTTCTAATGAATGAATGGAAATTAAGCGCTTGTGGCAAATCATGGACAAATGGAGCTACTATTAGCTTTATGGTGAAATCATGTCAACAGAATATATTCACCCGTGTATATACATATCAATACGGGAGATAAGGTGTTACTTAACCTTAAAAAAGAAAATATGAATAAAAAAAACAACAAATTTCGCTGCTCAAGGACAGAGAGTAAAGTGAGAAAAAATAAACCAAAATATGCATGCTCTACTCGGTCAATCATATATTGCTGTCACAGCGAACATTAACTGGGTGCACAATTATCACAACACTTGGTAGAAATGACATGGAAGTATTCACTTCGCATTCCCCTCCTCCCCCCCCCCCCATAAAAAATAGATAAATAAAGAGGTGTAGGGCGTGTCGCTTGCAAAGTGTTGACAGCCCAGTGCAATCAAGTGTTCCGTCGCATTGTTTTCCCATTTCTTGCCATCGCCATTATCGTTTTAGCTTGAATCTCCTTGCCTTTGTCTATCTTAGGGGTCATTGAACTTTGCATGGCGGTTCCATATTCGGCAAGTTCTTCAAAATTCGTTTTAACCGTCTGGAACATAATCATATATAATTGTCTATGTGTATGTGCAAGTATGTGTGTGTATGTGCAAGTATGTGTGTGTGTGTAGGGATTATTTGATTTTTTTTTTTTGTGGGCGTCTGTGTGTTTTGCTTTGGATATTCTATCATCGACAGCTTGTAAGTATTGTTGCTAATTCATACACATTTTGCTGACCCCAAAGCAAGAGCTGAAAATTGGGGGCAGCATGTAATACATATGGAAATATACACACCTCCCCGTCACTCAAAATCAATCGAAACTTTGCATCTCCTCCTTCTACTCATACCCCCCCCCCCCCCCAAAAAAAAAAAAGATATAAAAATGAACGCAACAGAAGAATGAGTTTCTGGTCTCGAAGAAAGCGTGGGAGGGGGAAAACGCATATCTTCCTGCAATTTAATGGGCAGATAATCGTTATGCTCCCACGAAAAATTTCTGAAGAAAAAAAGAAAGAAAGAAAACCCACACCAATTTTTGTAACTGACTCCGTTAATGAGGGTAATTCAATGCTTCCAAAACGAATCAGCAATGGGCAATCGTCACGGATATGAAATACATGCGAAATGTTTTCATTTATGGCTGCTAATGGAGCAATAATTACCGGTGAGTCAAGACATTGTCCACGCTGCTGATTTACTTCCACGGGAAACAGTCGTTATTACCGTGATGAAGTAATCGTTTGAAGGGGGGGGGGGGGGTGCTGCAAATTTGACAAGTGTCCATCAAAACGTCAACCAAACTAGTGGACCTTGCCGCTCCTTGTGCGTTCTCAAATACGCCCTTTTGGCACATTCCGCAACTTCTCGTCAATTTTTGTTCTACGCAGCCTCCCTGTCACTGTTTAGCGAGAAGGAAGGGCACACAACATGAAAGTTATTTTTCAATTACTTTGCTGTATGCTTGTTATATATTTGGGTATTTAGAGTCGTATGATTACTGCTTTACCGAGTAACATTTTACGATGCTTTGAATGCTATGACCTTGTGTACATGCTATTTTAGAAATCGTATCGGCTTTCATTCTGTTTTTGTTTTGTTTTGTTTTGTTTTGTTTTTTCTTGCTGTTAGTATTGTTATCATTGTTGCTTTAATTGCTTACGAAAAAAAAGAGAGGGGGAAATCTGATGATCAGCCACCAGGAGGTAAAGTATGATATTTTTTGCTCCCCGGCAAGCTGTTGTTTGGAAATGTGATTGTATGCACACTGGCATGATTCTGGTCACCTTTATAACCTGTAAGCATAACTCACCAACCAAAATCCGAAGTCGTCTTTACAAATCGTCGTAATAATAAGAACGGCGCCCGAAGTGCATTTACGCCCGTTGTCCGTACATAAATATTATACCTAGCTCCGATCGTCGGGGTAGCCATATTTCAGACGTTTTATTCTTGCGCGTATTTCACTCGTGCCCCGTGCGAATCGAATAGCACCGAGCACCTGTCTTTTCCGACCTTTGACCTGACATCAAAGTTTAGGCTCGTCCGGAGTGAGACATTAAGTTCAAGTATATTGCCTGACATGAGAAAATATGTTACGGAGCAATGAAGTGCGACTCCGTGAGATCTTCTTCTGCGAGGCACCGCAGACGACCAGCGCTCGCCTGGGGAATCCGAGATTCTGATTGGGCGAGATACTATTTCGGCGCCGAGGGATGCATTATGGGAATTTCAGTTTTATGATGGCACTGCGCTCGCCAAGAAAATAAAAAAGACTTAACCTTGATTCTTGCTTTCCACAGAGAGGGACAATTCATTGCATTTCACATATCAATTATAGCCCTGTGCGAGGATAATCGAGTTGATGTCGTTCAGTTTCTTTGTGAAAGAAAGAAAGCAATAGAAATTATTCCCAATCACCTGGCGTGCTTCGACTAGTTTACAATTTTCGAAGATTTGAGGCCAAATTTACGACTTTTTCTTGCAAGTGAATTATTTTCGCCCCTCATTTATTTGTATTTTGGTCAAAACAAATCAAAGCACATAGTGGCCACCGAGTTTGTCGAAGAATTAAAGCATCATATACTGTTGGTATGTTGTAAGACTGCTGCATCTTTTAAGGGGTAACGTTATCAGATATCCATTGGAATAAGAACTACCCCCCCCCCCCCCCAGAAAGAGCACAATGTTTAGCTGAAACATGTTTAGCTGAAAAACTAAGATCAAAATGTGCCCTTGTTTAAGTGCAATTTCACCATGTTTCCGAAGAGTCAGATGAAACGAACTTCAAGTGCTATTGAACATCATTTTCAAGTGAGGTTAATAAATAAAGTACAGTCAGACGAACTGCATGGAAAAAGTTTCTTCAAAACCGGACCAAGAGTTAAGAAGATTAGAAAATTTCTTAAGTTCACCGTGTTTTTACGAATCAGTGACTATGAGTCGCAAACCACAGAGCCACGCATTCAGATTGGAAGAGGTCATTATGAGGGACACAAATCCTCCCCTTCTTTCGAAATGAAATCAGTCCAAAATAGAATATGTCCTCGTATTAAGTCATGTAGTCTATAGTAGTAACCTTTACAGCAACGATGACTTTTAGGACAAAAGAAGAGGCAGTTGCTAAATCATCGACCATACGCATGACTTTAATTATAATAATTATGTTTGCCATCCAGTGGGAAAATGATGTAGTGATGACATCATCATGATCGTCGCTTCTTCCAATTTGCGTACTTTCGATGAAAACCTGTGAAACTTTAATGATTCCATCACTTTCCTAATTCTCGTCCGCTTTCGATGAAGCTTTTAACATTATTGCACTTTGATAATCCTTTTGTCTTCACATAGCAAAATTATAACTTTCATATAATTTGTCATTTATAATTTGTCTTTTTTATCCAGCAGCAACACAAAATTATGCACTAACATGCGTTAATAACTTTAAATCTTGACATTGACATTCACGCTATTGACAATCGCACATACACACATATCTATAATAAAGATATGTATGCATATAACTATCTATAACATAGTATAATATATTATACTATGCTATGTTATAGATAGTTATATGCATACATACAAACACACCTAATTACACACACACATACATACATATACATACATACATCTGCACATCCGCAGTGAAATATCGGGTGTGTGTAATATGTCTCACATAACCAGCTGAAATATCATATCGGACTTTGATTCATAACAAGCTGTATACAGGAGAGTAAAATGCGTGGAATGGAGATCAGCCATGCCACCAAAGTATATCACCAGCAGAATAAAACTTGAAGGCCCACGGTATAAACTGGGGAAGAACCGCGTGCCCGTATATTTGTGCTATCGCTAAAACGGCCTGCCTCAGGACTCAATGAACAATATTGTAAATTGCACGAGATCGTCGTTAATTTCCCTGGAATCGTATCATGTTATCCCCGAGACTGCACATGTAACGTCTGATTTAAACAGTGTAATTAAAAAAGAAAGACAAGGTCAGCGAATATCTGATGATCAAGGCAAAAGTATATGGATCGAAGGGTAGATGCAAACCAATTCATTTTAGGTTACATCAAACTGTGAAACGTAATTCCACTGATATGTCTCTCTTCGTTTTCCCCTTTCTTTCCCTTTCTCTAAGATATCAAGACCCCCCCCCCCCATATCTCTTTGCTACAATACGAGAAGAAGTGAAGCAGGCTTGCTATGAACCTTTCCTTCATCTTCTCAGATACCCCCGTGTTCAGTAGCCCCATCTTGATTAAAGATGCCTTGCCTTTATTGCTGTCTTGGAGTAGTAATAATAATAGTATTAGCCGCCTGTGTACTACCAAGCAGCATTGGAGAAGGCGTGACTTATTTCTTCTACCTGGCGACCTGGGTGCAAGTCTAACAGTATGTTTTAGATAATATCATGAGTAAGATATTGCCCAAATGAATAAATTCAGGTACATGCGTAGTTACCTCCCCCTCTCCTCCCCCCCCCCCCCAAAAAAAAAAAGAAGAAGAAGAAAAAGTCTTGAATGCACTTCTATTAAAGCACTATACAGAGCGGGCTGGTATACATCGGGCAACCCAGCCTGAGGTGATTTACAGAGAATAACCATGATATCATTCGAATAAAAATCAAGTAAACAAACATAAAAACATACAGTTATTTGAGATACAAAACAATATACGTTGTCTTTGGTTATTATACCGCAGTTAATAATATCTATTTTTACTCCCAAAGAAAAGCATTTGAAGCAAAAGTGATTCCTCCCTCCCTTCCTTACTCCTATAGCATTACTCCCCCCCCCCCCGTCCATTTCTCTCTCTCTCCCTCGTTGTGGGGAATCTCCCTGTAATGCGATTAGCAACCAAAACGGAACTATTCGGGGCATAAAAGTTGATGCCGAGGAAATTCGATGAATAATATTTCACCGCCTCCATATCCCGCCCAGAGGGTCGAAGAAAAAACAGTCAAGTTCATTACATAAAAATGTTCGATTTCACTAATATAAACCAGCTTGGTAAATGTCATTAACTCATTTCAAGCACACAATCACTGACAGTTTAGGGAGACTATATGGTAGGCCTACATAGGTATTTCCAGTCCTCTCCATCTCTTGGAAGCGAAGAGATTTATATGATAAGAAGTGTTCATTTGTGCAGCAATTTCGACCTATTTTACTGGTGTAGTAAACTAGCATTATTTCTTGTACTAAAAAATCCCCCACAAAACAAAAGCTATTTATCGAATTAACTCGCGTACGCACATACATTCACAAGGTCTTTTGTGAAGCTCTGTCCGTCTGTTTACTCGTTTTCTGATTCTCTCCCCCCCCCCCCTCTCTCTCTCTCTTTCCTTATGCACGCTGAGGTATGGATTATATACGCATTGCACATTGGCTATTATAATAATAGAGAATATTATTATTTGTTCATTAAACTGTTTCGTAGATTTCATGAAGTCAACATTATTTTATAATCATGATTAAATGTGATATAATATCATATGATCATTATCATATCATATCATATTATGATATCATATCATATCATATCATATCATACAATATCATATGATACAGTATGATATAATGTAACATGATATAACATAGTATAATCCGGCATAATAGATTATAATATCGTATAATACAATGGCGTCCATGTAAACCGTGAATCACCCATGTTGCTTACGTCACGTCCAGGGCAATACTATGCTCCTCCCACAGATACCATTACACTTGACTAGCAAGAAAAAAAAAATGCACCTGCTCAATTTCTGGCAGAAGAAAAGCATAGTCGTCAAACAAAGACGAATTAAAACCTTGAGTTATAAGTCGGGTTTCCACATAATATCATTTCGATGCAGTGTCAGATAGCATGGGAGCTTTTTTTTTTTTTTTTTGAGTCTCATGAAATTAAAAAGGGAGAAGTAGTTTAAAACGATATGCGAGACATAAGCAGTCGGTACACGAAGATATCGGATAACATCCGAAGAAAGCGATGCGGGCTATCATAAAACGCGATACCCATTTTGAAAATACTCTGCACAGTGAAAAGTGGCGTCAAAGCCAGTACACCAAGTCACGAAATGTGAAATGATACAGATCACCGTTACTATTTTTTTCTTCAAAAAATACGCACACAAATCCATAGTACAAATAAGAAAATCATTTAATAATATGGAAAGCTCGTAAAAGTTTCCATTCCTGGTCCGTACCAGACGAGCTGGTAGTTGGAAATTCAAAAACGGCGTCCGAAAAAAACATGTTTACAGCTGTAAACTGTCTCCGATAACATATATATTTTTGTGTGAATAGACCATAAGTTGCCCCCTCTCTTGAGGCTTGATGCGTTTTCCAGGATGTAGTCTGATCATGTTAAAGGGTGTGTACAGTTCTGGTCGAGGTGAGGACTTAGCTTTTTACGTTTTGGGAGATATTCAGAAACCACTCTATGAGATGTCAAAGATCATGCAATTCTAAGGGGTATCAAAAGTTAATTTGATGAAAATCGGTTTTGAAATGGCTGAGATATCCAAAAACAAGGTGAAACAAAGCGATCTTAATAAAGTTGTGGCCTGTCGCCTTTTATTATTATCACTTTTTTGGATATCTCAGCCATTTGAAAATCAATTTTCATCAAATAAACTTTTAATCCTTCCTAAAATTACATGCTCTTTCATATTTCATAAGAGTTTTCTCATTATCTCCACTAAGAATGTGCAAAACATGAATCCCCTCCTCAACCAGTATACTGCACAGTCCCTTTAATGTCTGACTCCATCTGTAGATCTCCAATCAATTGTTGAATAACACCGAATTTTTAGAGCATGCTTCTCTTCTGTATCTTCTCTATGATAAAAGGAAAGGACACTCATTTATCATTTATAGAAATTTGATACGAACTGATTTAGCATAATGGGACCGGCGATACATACATAAACATACTCATATTTTGTATGTTTATATGTAGTTATGTACGTATGTGTGTATGTATATGTGCATGTATAGATAGATAGATAGATAGATAGATAGATAGATAGATAGATAGATAGATAGATAGATAGATACTCGTAGATAGATAGATAGATACTCGTAGATAGAAATTCACGAGAAAAACGGGTAATGCGTTTTAGCCAGTAAGTTATCTTTATTGCCAAATTTTCTTCCCCCTTCTTCAAGGCTTTGACTGACAATAATTCGGCAATAAAGATAACTTGTTGGTGAAATGTTTTGCTTTGTTCCTTTTGACTATCAATGTGTTACTGCCAATACGAGGAGAAATCAACATTATTATGTAGCCTAGATACTTCCAAAGCCTGGAGAGAAAATAACCTCAAAAGACACTGCCCCTTCAATTACCACAATAAGTAACTCTTCGACTACATTTTAAAGAGTATGAGAATTGGTGCACGAGAAATGCAAATAATACTCACGTATACGGACATCTGTTAAGTTTACCTTAAGGTGTGTGCGTGTGTGTAGTGTGTGTGTGTGGATTTGTGTGAGTGTGTGCAAGTGTGTCCGTGTGTGTGTGTGTACGTGTGTATTTGTCGTGTAAGAGATGGAGTGATAGATAAACAGAGGGAGAGAGAGAGAGAGAGAGAGAAGAGAGAAGAGAAAGGAGTACTTGAGTACTCGAGTTGTGTGATTAAAAAGAATTTCCAATACTTCAAAAACTTCTACACAGGCATTTTTCATTAGGAGTGGTTTGAGTGGGTTTTCTGGCCTTAGTATTGGTTCATCCAAGTACAACAATATACATACATACATGATATATATATATATATATATATATATATATATATATATCAGTATCAGTAGTATGTCAGTGGTATGTGGGTCTGTGCGTGTGTATCATACGCAAGTGCGCGTCATGATGTTCCGATTATTGGGCGAGTTCCCCTCTCCAGCTCCCTCTCCTATCCGGACCGCAATTGACATATCCCACTTGATATTTTTTATACTGAATGTTGAAGTGAACATCCGGGCTCCTTTGCTTTATATTCTCATGTGATAGAACCTGTCTCTATAACTTACAGAGATCTTTAAATAGCATACGCACCAATACGACATGGTAAACAAGTAGATGTAACAAATTGAAAATAGTTTTTCTACCTTGAAGGTGAGTAGACAGTAACAGTCTAACTCTGCAGCAAGTATGCACTGAGATACTTATACTTTGTTCAAGGTGACATACGTTCGTCATATCTATGTCGTAAAGGTCGGAAGTCAATGGCTGCTACACGTATTGACCTCGTCTGTCATAAAAGCTAATGAAAATGTACCAGTAACTAATCGTGCCACTATAAAACGAGAAAAGGAAATGATGACGACGAATGAAATACACTATACAGGCACGGAAAGGGACAGATGTATTCCGACGAGTTGCACAATGGTTTTGTAATGATCACTGAGATATGTCTCAATAACACTATTCTTTTCCGGCCATATCTGCTGAGTTTCCGATCTCTTTCTCATCTTTTAATATCCATGGTGTTTGACGTTTCTTTTAATCTCTCGTGAAAGTGATCTATCAACTTCAACACAAACCCGCTAGAAGCAAGCTCCGTGCATGTCGTATATTGTCCTGCACTAGTACTTGAGACTACCCCTAATGGCCCTACAGAGGAGAGACTATGGAACGCCTAGAAATCCCATCACATAAAATACCCCTGCAGCCATATGCTATGCTAATAGGAAACTGAATACGTTCTGAAAATCTAAATCCTAACTAGTTCTGTGGAACAAAGATGAAAGTCACGAAGGACAACCTCCAGCATGTTCAGCGTGCACTACTTCGAAAGTTATACGTATAAAATGTCAGATCAACATAAAACAAAACAGAAAAACGCAAGAACTGAAATGTATTCGTACTCGTGGGTGTTTTAGAGTGCTGTGAATTTATTTTGTCATTCACAGAGTGAGCCCTCGATAGCACCGGACGACTCCCTTTTTTGAGGGTGACCCAGTCGTGTATTGATAAAGCCCATGGGCTTGTGTTACCGATATTTGCATCACAAACGCCCCTTTGCACTTCAGTCTGTCATGATATGTTTGCTTGGATTTCAATTTAGTTTCGATCGCTCTTTCCACACGATATCTACCACTTCAGAGAACATCGTCGCCAAAAAACGGGTTCGAATTTCCTCGCTTTCGAGCGCTTTTCCTGTTTCGCACCTACCATTAAGCACTTCTTCCCTCACCCCAATTCGGACGGAGGAACAGAACGTTTGAAGCAGGGCAAACTTTGGTTTCCGTATGTGCATTTTAACTTTCCTCGGGGAAAATCAATATTTCGCGAGGGAACCGAACAAAAACAAACCTGTATCAATCTTTCCCTGCAAACCCGAAGATTTTAGGAATAACAAGAAGTGGTAATGAAAAGAAATGATTGCATCCTCCACTATCAAGTATCTTTCACATATACGCATCCTTTGCCGAAGTTATGGCTCCGTTGGGTGAAATTTTGACATAGTATGTCATTATCAAAACTGATACTAACTCGTTCTTACAAAACTATTTCTCTGAAATTCGAATGCTTCTCGTCCTCGACATAATGGTCGTAGAATATGAAATATTTTTTAAACGGAACCAAGGCCAATTACTAGCTTTATATCTACTACATCTGAAACATTCAACTTCGTGTTATAGACCGTTGAATTAATCATCCTTTCTACGACATTCAAAATTACAAACATATGCACTAACGAAAAAAAGACCGCCTTGTAGTAATATATCTTTTTTTCAACCCATAGAAGAATCTCAAGAATGCCGTAATACATTAATGAAGCATTCCATTCCAGAAGACAAAATGCTGTCCAATTATCATTGCTAGTATTGTGCTGTTAAGTATGAGAAACATTACTCAATTCAATTCAAGTTATTTATTTTCACTTTTTTTTAACAAAACAACACAGAATAAGTCAGGAATTATATCACAGGCATAATAGGCATAATAAAAGGTAATCAAAAACAAATCCCTTGTATATTTTCAAAGATTCAACAACAACAAACAAACAAACAAACAAACAAACAAACAAACAAACAAACAAAAACATATGCACTTACTATCAGAATTACGTTGTTCATTTTGTTCATCACGCTAATACAGAAAGTCAAGAATCTACACAGTAATTATAGAAGAAGGGTAGAGTTTATAAGCATGTCGCTCTAACCTCCACCTACCTGCGCGCTCTTATACCAGGGTTCAAATCACGACTAAGGTGCAGCTAAGGTGTGCGAAGCTGGTTTCGAGAAATGTCAGCTCGTTTGACCTCCGAAGGAATCCGAATCGCGTCTACGACACCAACACCAGTGAACACTAAACACACATCACTGACGCAAGAAGCAACACTTGGATGCCTGCCCCATGATGAATGCGGAGTAGTTATTTTTTTCTTGTATACACTTGTCATCTATATGTATGTGTGTGTGTGTGTGTATGTGTGTGTGTGCGTGTGTGTGTGTGTGTGTGTGTGTGTGTGTGTGTGTGTGCGTTTCAATAAACCATGGATTCCTTTGAAATGTAGTCGATAGTTAAAAGCTTTAGTTTTGCATAGTTTTGTGAGGTTTTTTTTTCTGACACCGACACTGCCTGTTGAACGTAAATATGCTTGCTATGAATACCATCATGGAGCTATAATTATAGCCCCATGATACAATAGTGCACGCGTTTTGTACAGGCGGTCTGTTTGTACTTGAACAAAAATGATGACATAATCACATCGAATACAGCATACTCTGATTACTGGAACTAAAATGACTAGTAACAATGATCTCCGGCATGATGCTGCGACGACAGATCGATGAATGCATTCCCTTGTAAAAAACAGACCCATGAATGTACAAAGCAGATCGATGAATGTATTCCCTTGTAAAAAACAGACCCATGAATGTACAAAGCAGATCGATGAATGCATTCCCTTGTAAAAAAAAACAGACCCATGCATGTAAAAAGCAGACTGATGAATGCATTCCCTTGTAAAAAGCAGACCCATGAATGTAAAGGGCAGATCGATGAATGCATTCCCTTGTAAGAAGCAGACCCATGAATGTAAAAAGCAGATCGATGAAGGCATTCCCTGGTTAAAATCGCACCCATGAATGTAAAAAGCAGATTGATGAATGCATTCCCTCCTAAAAAGAAGACCCATTTTTTTACAATACAATACAATACAATACAATACAATACAATACAATCAGATCATTTATATAGCGCCCTTACACAGTCAATGACTGGTTTCACAGCACTTTACAACAACATTCAGTTACAGATTGGCATCAAGAAAGAAACAAAAGATGACGAAGAGAAAACATTCACACTTATTCGGTGGAGGTCTAATTGATTTCTAAATCAGGAACTCTCTACTTTCGCTGACATTTCTGCTTTTGCCAAATTATAATTCCGTATTGATAAGAGTTATGCATTTTGGAAAAAAAAAACATAACTTTTCACGAAGTACCTGCAGATCGTCATACGTTGTCTACGTTCAAATCAATTCAATTCAATTCAATTCAATTCAATTCAATTCAATTCAATTCAATTCAATTATCATTCTATTTCCATGCACCAATAGAGTGAAACAAAATACAAAGCATACATTTTTCAAATTGCATATATTGTTTTATCTATCAATTTGTAAGAATTACATACAATAATTCAGGGTGAATCACTTTAGTAGTGCAAGGGTAGAAATTTGTCACTGATAATGTAATTCTAATCCTTCCATTTCTTCTCACACATGTCTAGAAAGCAAGCAGAAGGGGAAAAAGAAATATGAAAATGAGATAGATAGATAGATAGATACATACATACATACATACATACATATACACATATGCAGTCGTGGAATAGTACAATCCATATGGATTAATAAATGGGGGATCCTAGACATAGATAAGAGTGGTGGAAGGAAGGGAGGATGAGAGAAGAATAAGATTACAAAGAGAACAAGAGGTAGAGAAGAGGAAGAAGAAAGAAAGAGAGATAGATGAATAAATAGAGAGAGAGAGAGAGAGAGAGAGAGAGAGGAAGAGATAAAGTGAAACACTAAGTAAGTGAGTGAGAATGAGAAGTGGCTGCATGGGAGTAAATGCAGACATCATTTTACAGAATTCGCGGCGCTCTCAGATCGGAGATCGGGTCTTGTAGCTTTAGCCCAGATAGTTAGCGGTCCGCATTTCTACGTGGCAGTATTAAAGTATCCGTTGCATTCTGTAAACACGGTCCCCGTTACGAATACATATCTCTTCGTGCCCTAGCTGTCCGTCCATCCGCTTAAAAGAGTATCCAGTCTGTCCTTAGCAAAAGAAAGGGTGATGGGGGAGGGGGGGGGGGGGGGAGGGGGAGAAGCGAAGACGAACGCTCAAGATTGACATCTGTGAAGGCCTTGTTTAAGCTTTGCCTTTCAAAGGGCGTTCATCAGCAGCCATCGATTGCCCGAACTGGACAGACTGAAATACTCGCATTGAATAAGATTCGGCAAGTCATGTTAAAGAGATGGTATATAGTTTTTGTTTAAGATGGGCCTTTAGGTTTCCAACTTTTTGTGTGTGTGAGATAATGACAAACTTTTTATAAAACATGAAAGAGCATACAATTCCATAAGGATATCTAAAGTTTATTTGATGAAAATTTGGTTTGAAAAGGATGAGATATCCAGAAACAAAGAGGTCCTCATAAAAGGTGGGACCCGCTTTTATTAGGACCACTTTGTTTTACTTTGGGCTTTTTTTTTTAATCTCAGCAATTTCAAAACCGATTTTCATCAAGGGAAACTTTGAATTCCTCTTAGAAATGTATGCTCTTAAACATTTCATAGAGTGGTTTCCAAGTAATCAATGCTGTATCTCGCAAAAAGTTAGAAGCTGAATCCTCACCTCAATCAACCAATACTATACCATCCCTTAAAGGGATCGTACAGTTCTGGTTGAGACCTAATTTCAGGTTTCTAACATTTTTAGGTGAGATAATGAGAAATCTCATATGAAATATGAAAGGGCATGCAATTTTATGAGGAATTCAATGTTTATTTGATAAAAATTGGTTTTGAAATGGCCGAGATATCCAAAAAAGAACGATTCTAGTAAAGTGTGGGACCCACACTTTGTAACGATCGCTTTGTTTTACTTTGTTTTTGGATGTTTCAGTTATTCCAAACCCGATTTTGATCAAATAAACTTTGAATTCCTCTTAAAACGGTAGGCTCTGTACTATATCATAAGTGTTTTTTTGGTATCTTGCAAAAATGTAAAAGCCTAATTCTCATCTCAACCAAAACTGTACTATCCCTTTAAAGTATTTGAGGGCAATAAAGTACACTTTGATTCATGGATGGATAGTGAGAGAGAGAGAGAGAGAGAGAAAGAGAGAGAAGAAAGAAGAGGATAGGAAGAAGAGACAATTTGGATTTATCTCTCAATGATCTCTTGCAATCAGAGACAACTTTTGGCAGTTCAGAACTCGCGCGGCTTCAACATTAGCGCAGTGTAGTCCAATGTAGTCAGCGAAAGAAAGACAGCGCGTACGTTAAAACACATTCTTAACTTTATTGGAGAACATAAATTCATAAGATGGTAATTTTGCCATGTTCTATGCCAGCAGTTTTCCAAATTCATTCATCTTTATCATGACTCATAAATGAAATCAACACTTAAAGGTGGCTACAAATTCGAGTGACGTAAACTACATTTCTAGTCTTTTGCTACCGTTTGATGAAATGGTTTGTTCTACAATACAAGGGTAAAATCATAATATTTCATAGGCACTTCTGCTATTTCCAACCATGCTACACTAGCTGTCATGCTTTGTTTGTTTGTTTTTTCTATTTTTCTCAAAGCGACTCTAATTAGTAAAATATCTTTCAACACGTGCGGTCCTTGGTAAATGTAGGCCCATACATATTGATATAATGGCATCAAGAGCCTTAATTATCTCGTATTAAGCAATGGCTAAAAGGAAACTATTTTCACCTCAACGTTGTATACCCCTCTGTGTATGAATGTATGTATGCATGGGTGTGTGCGTGTGTATGTGTGTATTCAAATACGTACGAATATGTGAATGTATGTATATTGTATATATGTATGTATGTATGTTTGCGTGTGTGTATGTATATGTCTGTATGTATGTAGGCCTATGTGTGTGTTCAAATACGTACGAATGTGTCTGTGTATGTGTGAATGTATGCATGCATGTAATATGTATAAGCCTACTTCTTCAAATCTTCTATTGACTACATTTCAAGTGAATACTACTTGAGACAATAATGCAACAGATTACTAGCTTGTTATGCTCCTTGTTTGACGACTATGTCCTACATTTTGTCGTCTTGTTGTGAGTTCTGAGTTACTCACAGGGAGTAAATTGGATGTAAGGATTATAAATGTGATGTGAATGTTCACTGGAACTTCCATGACGAGGTGCATCGAAGCAGACTTGCTCCCTTTAAAACTATCTGAACTTTGCTTCCATCCACTGTTGAGCTTGCAGGCCCGGAATTGACAACTTAACTATCCCGGAGTCGCGCTGTATTTTCCTTTCGGATACTGTTTCAAGACGTCTCAGCGAGAAAGCAAGCCAACACAGCGCTGTTGTTTTCATACAGGCCCGGCTCTATGGCATTTCCATCTGGGGTCGGAGGCTACGGCTCTGTTTACAGAGACCACGGTTCGCTTAGCTTGTCGATTACGCTTCCATCCTGACGTCGCGGAGCGGGAGGCGCAGCCGACCCCCATTTTACCTCAGCCTCGACGGTAATCTGCACGAGGCAAGATTGAGAGAGCGCGCGTTCAGAAATGGGAGAGAAAAAGAAGAGACAACCTCCCGCCCGGGCTGTGCGCAGGGCGGGATCTCAGAAAGTCAATAAGTCAATTTTGCTAGCTTATTACTCAAAGCCAAGACTTAGGTAAATTGCTAGTGTTGGCTTACCCGCCCTAGAAAAATCGACATGTTGAGGGGAGACCGTTAAGGCATTAACATTCCTTCTATCTTGAGACGGTTATGGAGGGGGAAAAAAGGGGGAAGGCTTTTGATAAAAGACGGCATAAATGGACCATCTGGGACAGAAATTCCAGAAGAAGAAAATGTCCAACTGTCGTGCCACGGAATGAAAAACAACATAGAGAAAACGCGATCTCTTAATCTGCGTGCCTCAGTAAATTTGCATCGCATTTAAATCCTATCAGTTGCGTGTTTTTATTTTGCCAGGAGTAATTCCCGTTTAGCTATGGCTCGGTCTTGGACAGCAAGCGCACTTGTGCCAGAGTACGAAAACACCGCGACAACAAGAACGTTTGAGTTTCGCTGAGGAGTTTGAAATTTGATGTCAACCATCACATGGTTATGAATACCCCTTTTGTTGTTTCATTTCTTCCCTTCTGCGGTGGTTTAAAAATATACCGATGTTTATGTGAAATTCACCATGACGTACTGTGACCTTCGTCTACACAAAAACACCCACAAAGATTCATGATCCAAACTACGATACTAGCATTCAATTCTTTATCCCAACTAAGATTTTGTCGTGTGTTCATATATAAGTTGACATTTCGAATGGTTAGAAATAAATGTAGGTCATTTGATAATTATATACCTCTATACATTTCTATACATCTCACTTTCCAACTCGTCGTTTTGACATAATTCACGGAACAGGGATGCTTGTTGATTCAATATTGTCTCCTTGTTCTGAAAAAGAATGAATGTTTATTACGTAATATTGTTAAACCGTAGCAATTGGCAAAAAGGCGTCCGGGCTTTATCGAACAAGAGGTTGAACTTGCATAGAAGCAGCATAATCAATAAAATGGAAAGGAACCGAAATATGACTTGAAAAGCAGATTCATGCGCCTTCAAGAATAAAGGATGTTGTCTGAAACAATTACATAACGGGCATTACAAGCAGACGAACATGTGCATTCCAACCTGTACCATTGCCTTTGTACCATTTGCCATTGCATTGAAAATTGGTCGTTGTGAGAACTATTCGGGAAACATCTTCACAAGATAATAAAATAGAGTCGCGGGTACTTTCAGCCATGAAGAAAAATTAACCCTGAACGAGCGATTGTTGGCGAATGCAAAATGACATCATTTCTTGAAACCAATCACTCATGATGTATGACGCGTAGGCCTACTTCAATTTCCGTGACAGAGAATGTAATGTTGTGCAGCAGGCCTTCTCACAAACTTGACCCGCATCAATAGGAACAAACACCTTGAAAATTCCACTGTGCAAACTAATTCAACAGAATGATGTCACTATCATGAACGTACAGTGTACAACGAATGTATTAGTAAAAAAAAAGGGCATTTCAATTGCTAGTAATGAAAAGATATTATACCAGCGTCTTCAAAACAAACAAAAACCGCTAAGACGGTGTGCCTTAATTATTTTCGAGCAATTTCTAGCCCAGCACTGCTCCTAAATGGAGCTTTCTGCATGGCAGAACTTCAAGTGCACGACTAATGGCAAAAGATAAACTGCTCCCATAAAGTATGCACGCGTACACACACGTACACATAATAGACAAAAGCCCATCGCTTCTTATAGCACCATGATAACACGAGACGTAATTAGTAGTTAGAACGCACTTTAAAGGGGAAGGCTAGTAACTGATCAGTGGGAATCAGTGGAAATGCTGAGAGATGATTGTTCCAATCCTTATGGGATTCATCAAGAGTTCATTGTATATCTATTGTTGTGTGAAAATGATTTGCTTCAGAATGGTCTCATATCCAAGTAATGTGCAGTTTAATGCTTCCAGGTTAGCGTCCCTGGTCAGTGACGGAGCATTAATCTGCACATTACTTGAATATGAGACCGTTCTGAAGCAAATCATTTTCACACAACAATAGATATACAATGAACTCTTGAATGAATCCCATAAGGATTGGAACAATCATCTCCCAGCATTTCCACTGATTCCCACTGATCAGTTACTAGCCTTCCCCTTTAAGTGGAAAGAGCGAGACAGCCGCGTTATTACAGAATATGCATGGTCCTCCATTATCACTTAGGCCTTGAGAATTGGAATAGGACCATGAACCTCGACATTTTGAGATTTTGAACAGGAGGGTACCCCCACTATGCCCCCACTCGACCCCCACACACACGCACATCTTACAAACCACTATGTATATTCCAACGTTTTCCATCGCTCCCAGAATAGAAAATCAACAAAAGAGAGTTAACAAACTGAAACGGAAAGCACAGATGATCACGGTTACATCAATAATTAATCCTTGAATAAACAAACAGTCCCATGATTAGTATCGCTTGCGAAACGCGGCGACAGTGTGGTTTACGCATCATCCCTCCCGCGCAGACAACGGTTTGAGACCCGGATGACTACGCGCGAACAAAGCGCGTCTCATTTCTACGCCGTTCGAGCACGCCATCTTCACACGAGAAGGGAGAGAGAAAGAAAAGAGGGACTGAGAAGGACAGATAGAGAGAAAGAAGATGAAAAAGAGGGAGAGAGAGAGAGAGAGAAGAAATCAATGTAAAACAAAGAAACACAAACACTTCCAAATAGTACATTGTACAACCGTACACTAAAACCTGCAATATTGTCCGTCTGTCGTGAACGGCTGCCTATATCCTAGATTACGGACGACCGTACTACCCCCTTTGGCATACATGCGACAAAAACAGACGTACTACCGCACCTAAAATCTATTGTTCACGAGAGTAATGCATGTCACGACAAACAACAGCACAATAATCATAGAATTGCAATTTGAGCCCCATGAATTCAACTCTCTACATAAGTCCTCAACCCCTCCGTACCTTTATAAGCAATTACCTTTTTAAATCTATGCACACGTCGTCTAATTACGTGGGGATTACTGTCATAATCGTCGACTGTTTGCTATATAGAATACTGGAAAATACACCCAGCCTTCATTGGTTGATCATGACTTTGTCGCTTTACATTCATTAGCGGAAATATGACATCAGATGACATTATTAGATGTTTTATGGCAGACTGGTCAAACTTGTTATCATTTGCTGTTGCAACTTATTGATAGAATTATTACGTACCATGTGTACTGAGCTTGCCTTTATTACAGTCCGATTGTGATTTAGTCCGCTTTGATATTTTACGGCTTTGTAACAGCTGGGCTGTTGCGTGTGCATAAAGAAGGGAGCAATAATTCAATGTTTTTCCATAACTTCTGAACCTTATTTTTTTCTTAATTCAAATTGAGCATTAAAGTCCAAAAATCTAGATTTGAGGATTTTTTATGGAATAGTTGAAATATCAATACCAATAATAGCAATACTAAAAGCGACTTTGCTCATAACATGGGATTTTTGTTGTTGTTGTACATTGTAGCAATGATAATGAAATATATTTATAGGCCTTACTATCTAAATGAAAAACATGATAATGTCATATGACATTTTTCATTGCCTAGAATCATTACCCAGAATAATATTTTGGTCATGGGTAATGTCGCCAATATCTACTTTAACGAGCGATTATGAAAATCGAAAGGATAATAATATTGGCACTGACGAAGAAGGAAAAAAAAACACCCATAAAAAAGATATACGTTTTCGCCAACACAATGACGAAAAACAAAACAATGCAAAACATATTATGCTTTCGCCCACCACAACAGCGTCGATATTAACTTTTCGTCATCGCCCTCATTTTCATTAGCAATCTCAGAATTTATTTAAGTTTATGGAAGCCACATTTCACGTTTGACTGCATTTTCACAGATGGCTGCCACGGGAAGCGTCAGGTTGAAATTATGTTTGATTAATAAGTGGAGCAAAACATGAATGTGACGTCAGGGAACCCCATATTATACGTCATGTAATTGACGACGAGCTAAAACTATGGTCAGCTATACTATGACGTAGGGTCACGCTGTCCGCATCTCCCGGAGATAGCGGGTGAATGGATTACGTAACACACCTCATGCGGCGCCTCGTAGGTCTGTCTCTATATCATACAGCTATAGACACTCTCCTACATCCGTACTTCCCCTTCTCGACTTTGATAATATGAACATTGTTGTTGTTTGTTTTATTTGTTTTTGTGTTATGTGTTTTTGCTTTTTCTGTACTTTTTAAATGGTCTTGCTCAATGTCGTATGAAAGTACACTTTGTATTAGAAACTTTATATACTGTGAATATTTTGATAAAACTCTATATTATGTCCATTGTCGGATGTCCTGAACTATGATCACATCTTGACGTATACGACATGACAGCATGCAGTTATTCTTGCGAGTCAACCTGGTCAATAGTCGCTTGGTTCATAGCTCGTTACGGGTGTCACCAATAGATGAGAAATTGTATAAACTTCAGAGATGGTAGTGAGCGGAGTAAACAGATATAGGATATGATGAAAGAAGTATCGTAATGGCGACATGATAGGATTTTTTTTTACTCATATACTGACCCAGTAGGCATACGATCTGAAATAAAATTTGATTAACTATAAGAGACCTGTAAGGGATAGCGGGCATTTTTTTTTAACGAATGAAGGAAACAAAGATCATAACCATCAAATAGTATGTCGTGAAAGGTACATTATGTAGGTAGGCCCTACATCGTGTAGTAACGAGGATCGAAATTATATCTAAAATGGGTCTTGAACGTGGTCATAGGAATGCATTTGCCAAGAGGACGAATGATTTTTCTCTGCCGACAAATTGTCACAAGTCTTATTTTTCAATTATGATTGTATTCTGTCCTGATGATTCAAGTGAAAAATCGAAATTAATGATTTAATTAGCGCTCTCTATTTGATTGTGTATATGATATATATATATATATATATATATATATATATATATATATATATATATGAAATGTCTATCGTGTATGCGAAATACTGCGAGGCGTTATATTTATACTCGCGGTGCCAAAGCTTATCTTATAACCTCTCGCCGGTTAGGAGCTAATGTACCAGCGTTGTTCGGTGTTTGTCTTCAAACAGACATCATCCCAGTGCACTTGGTGCTCCTTGATATCGCAATCAAAGAACGAAGTACCTCCCCTGGGTATGTGCTGCAAAGATCCATCTCTAATGAGTCAATTTAGATTTATGACGGGTGTGCATAGCGCAAACATATTAAGACAACTCCAATCACTCAAATACACTAGAAGAGAAGTGAGCGAAAACGCGAGGACTATAGCTATACCGAAATGGTGAGAATATTAAAAAGAAAACGAAGAAAAAGGACAGAAAAAGAAGGTAAGGATGGGGCACCGCAGAAGTGGTCTAGCTCATTTCAGCTGATGAAAGGTTGTTTTATTTTGCTGTCAAGAGAGGGGAAACGGTATCGCCCTCTCCTTCCATCTTGGAATACGGGTCGTACATACAGCGCGGCACATGGAATTTGCATCATCTCTGAGCGGGGCGCTATCGGATTGCACGCCGTTGCTCGCGGCCCGAGGTAAGCACGGCAGGCCGGTCTGGCGACTCGCGCGCTCATGTGTGACCACTTCTCCGAGGGAAAAATCCACATCTCGCTTAAACAGGAAGCCGACAATTTAAGCGCTGCGTTCAGCGAACTAATCATCTTAAAGGGGGGCAGTACTCTTTTCATGCAGATATAGATATAATCATTACAGATATACACATACAAACAAACATACATTTAATGTGAAGACAATTTAGATAAAGCAGAACTTAACACCCGACATAAGAAATAAACGCTGTATCATTCATCTTAAGAGCCGACAGCGATCGAATCACTGCATTAAACGTAGATGTTCTGCCATGGATCCTCTCAAAACATAGACCTCTTTTATTTGTTTGTTTGTTTGTTTGTTTGTTTGTTTGTTTGTTTGTTTGTTTGTTTTCTCTTTTTATCTCTCTCTACTGACTCACTGCATGGCTGCTCTATTATAAAGACAAATTGAACAAACAAGTGGGTAAGAGTGTGAAATATAGGCATACCTATGAAAATGAAAATTTTCTTGTTTGCCGGTTGTATTAAGCTTTAATTTTGATAGCATTGATAATGATAATTATCGACATTACCATTTATCAGAATTTGATGTCTAACTGAAGGTTTCTACTGTTTTTTCTGTACAGTTCAGAAAGAAAGGCAGTCAATAATAAGTAAAACGTGAATCAATTTAGCGCAAATACTTGGGGGGGGGGGGGGGGGGGGTTTGTCCAAGAATATGTAGTAAGTACCAGCACAGATTAAAAAGATAGGTGATATTTCTTTCATTAAGAAAAATGAAAAGCCAGTATAATCATTTCTGAGAAGTTTATCAAGAGAGAAAAGGGCATTGTTTATCCGTTCTTGTGTCTACGTAACGATTTAATGTCGGCTTGTTTTTTTTTTATCGACATCTCACAAAATGTGCATGAAAATGGATTACCAAGTGGACTATCTCAAGAATAGCATCAAAGCCAATTTTACATGAATGTCAAATCAGAAGATAAGTTATAAAATAAGCACGATCCTCAAAACAAAAAAAATAGATGAAGGTAAACGTATGTAAACAATCAATTTGGGAAGAAATACTTACTGTTAACATGTTAGCCGTGGAATTATAAGTTTGTGAGGTTTGGCACCATCGTGGTTGGCATATCACAGTCCCTGTATTCATAATCATATACAATTCGTTAATATTTCTGAAGAAAAAAAAGATATATAACTCTGATAATTTGGCTCACACGAGCACCGTACAAACTGTTTACCGAAGAGCCCATTCAGGGAAAAATAAGGGTTTTTTAATCAATATTATGTGGCGGTTTGTAGCTTGTACATAGTCAAGTCTTTCAGAATTTCAGAATGGCGGGGAATTGAGAAATGATCTTTGGCGAACATGGTGATAAAATGACATATAAGGGATCAATAATCCAGGGAAAAGTTATAACACCATGTATCTCAGGCAATCAATCTTTTCCCATTAAGTTCCTTTTGCTTGTCAGTCACCTTACCACTCATATGTGCAGATCTAGTTGTCACGTAGCTCAAAGAAAAACAGACATGAATCGATACAGCACACAACATTATTTATCATCGTCATTTCAGCTGAAATGGATATACGCCATTCTGCTGTCCTGTTTAGTGTCTTCTTTTCGTCTCAGAATTATTCATCTTCTTCTTCTTCTTTTTTTTATCTTCTTCTAATTTCCTATCGTTGGACGGTTGTGTTTTACCGCTACATCGAAGGTGTGTACTCGTCACAGTCTGACGTTGACCGTTTTGGGGTGTTTTTTTTTTCTCTCTCCTGTCTTTGACTCTTCCATGTGGAAACGTTGGTTGGTTCCACTCGAGCTATCCACGCTTAACCAGGCGTCGCGCGGCGTCCAACGCATGGGTGGGCTGGGGCGCCGACAGACTCGGCCGGGGGACCAATAAGTCTTTCCCCCCTCCGCTTACCAATTTCAGCCGCCTCGCCTGTGCACATTAACAAAAGGCTTCCCCCGTGTTTAATTTTCTTTCCGCGAAATTTACGACGAAAGTTTCTGGACATACACAATGTATTTCACGCGTTTTGGATAACCTGTCTTTTTTATTTACGGTCGGTAATGCACTATACTTTTGTATATTATGTATTCATTCGCTTATCTTTTGCTGCGTTCATTAGCTATTGTCCATCATTAGCTCTCCTGATCTTGCTCAAATCATGTAAATGATCCGTCCTTTTGAGTGGCAATGCTAGTCGTAGAATAGTTGTTTTTAAACAAACACTTCATTCATTAAATCCCGAAACCTGAATCATTCACTACTGTTTATCACTTCACTTCCTCATGTTAAAAGGAGATCACATCGCACATTTTCTTTACCGCTCCATACCTACGAGGACTAAGTAAGTATTCCTTTATGCTTGCGTAAAGACTTTACAAGTAAAACGTGCGTATGCGTATCGTCTTCACATTTTGTATGTTTATATATCACCTATTACCTTTATACCTACATTTCTATATTTCAACATCCCAATAACTTTTGTGTACTCTATGGATCTACTGTCTGTCGGTTTGTTTTGCTTGGTAGCCTTTCTCCTTCCCTGCAAGCATCCTTCAGTCCAAATAAATCAAATCAAATCAAATCAAATCAAATATAAGTTAGTCTGATAAGAAAGAGTAAAATATTACGCGTTCAACGGTAGATTTATCGAAATCGGATGAAAAATTAAGGTAGTTATGACATTCGGAAGTTTCGCTATTTTTTCGGAAAACAGTTCTTGAACGGCCAATATGAATATGCAAATGGCAAAGTGAGAATGTCATCCCCTCACAACTTGCAATAATTATAGTTTGTGCATTAAAATTTTGAAATTTCAAGATTTTCATTCAAACGCAATTATGCCCGAGGCCTAAATCCTCGTATATCTAACTAATCACTATTCTTAAGATATTCAACCATGAATAACATCATGTTTCAGACTTCAATGACAGAAACATTGAATTTTTGTCATTTTTTTTTGTACACGATCAATGAAAAATTGTGAGGTTATGACATGGTTAGCTCACTCATTTACATATTTTTATTCACTGTACAAGAACTGTTTTGCAGAAATTAGCAAAACTTCAAAATGTCATAACTTCCTTATTTTTCATCCGATTTCAGTCAAATTTTTACCATTGAACTCGTAAGATATTACTCTTTTTTTCTCAGACTAACTCACATTTGGACCGGAATTATCCCTTTAAACCTCTCCTTTCATGAGGCATTTCCTTCTTCTTCTTTTTTTTTCTCTCTCTCTTTTACTGGGGGGGGGGGGGGGATGATACCCCAAGTGTCTCAACTTTGATCTCTGATAAGTTTACACAACCACATCGACAATATAAGGAATCATAAGTCAACCCATATCATTTTTTTTTAATGGGGGTGGTAAATTATTGAAGTGTTGAGATGAATTGGAAGGGAATGGAGTCATGAACATGGCGTTATTATGAAGCTTATTTTGTGCATGAATGTGTGAAATCAAGGAGCTAAGTTCGAGATGTAGCCACAAAGCAGTCTGCGGTAAAGGATACAGACACTGTATATGCAATATTCGAAAAAAAAATGGCGTGATGATGGAAACGTTAATTAAGTCGTTGCATCCAGGAACAACCCTTCGTTTTTGTTTCTCTTTATTTATTTTTTTTTGTTCACCATGTTTCACGCACCGATTCAGAAGGAACTGATCCAAACGAGTAGCAGCCCTCTCTTCAGAACCAATGATACGGAAACACACACATTCTCCCTTCGTCTCACTCCCCTCCCCCCCCCCCCCCCCGTTAAATTTCATCCTCGTTGAAGATAGATATGCAACGTATTATGACACAAAGTTAAAGTGAGTATCAGTTTCAGTACTAATCGGATTTTAAACTTTTATCTAAAGGACTCGTTAAGCCATAGGACGTGCCTTATTGGACAAAATGAGCAGGAGTGAGCAAAAGTGTTTAAGATAAACTTATGTACATCTCTACCAAGTTTTGCTGAGAGATGATGATGCAAGGGGCAATGCTTTGATTATGATAATACCCAGGCCCTCTTTGATGACAACACTGGCAATAAAGGATCTTTCTTGGATAAATAATACATTATTATCATCAGTATAATCATTATTATTATGATTATCATATCATTGTTATTATTATCAATATCATTATTATTATCATTATTATCATCATCATCATTGTTATTATTATTATTATTATTATCATTATTATTATCATTATTATCATCATCATCATCACTTTCATCATCATCATCATCATCATCACTATCATTATCAATGTCATTGGAGTTGAATCTAAAATCCCCTTCAGGTAGAGACATAATTCCTTTTCGTCCTCTCATTTCCCTTCAAGTAACACTTCAATTCCCTTCAGAAAGAATGTCTTTCCCCGTTACAGGTAAACTGAAACTACATTCGAAACGAACTTCGATAACCTCAAACAGTACAAACATTCCGTTTCCTTTGGATAGCACTGCAAATCCCTCCTGATAAAGAGCTTCTATTCCCATCAACTATTTTTGAGAGATGTTGAAAAGGTGCTGCATCAGCATTAAAACGTTGTTATGATATCGTTGCTTACAGAACTGACTGAATCGTATCGTATCATATTATAGTAATGATGTAAATAATATAGCACAAAAATGGCTGTGTGTGTTTCTGGGAGTTGCTCTGCTGCAATATTCACCTTCATAATATGCTAAGAAAGAAGACGTATCGAAGGAAACAAGTACAAGGGAAAAATTTAAAGAAAAAGAAAACCAACAACAACTGAGAAGTAAAAACAGCCGCCATGCCAAAGCTGTACATTCGATGTGTACGGGCATGCAACGTATGAAATTTTAACACATGACTTTAAAAAATGGTGTCAAGTTGCACTGTGGCATGATAACATACAACCGGCTATAAACACAAATATTTAAGAGCTTATGCTTTACTTTTTCTTTTCATTTCTCCACCCCGCCCCTCCTTTCTCCTTAGACAAGAAATTGAGACTACAATGGGCCACAGAATGGCACCACGGGGTTGGTCGCACTTTTCTGCTGGCATCTTGATTCCCGTTTCAACGTGCCATTTCCTCTCCCGGCCCTGCCGACTCGGGGAGAGTGTCAACGAACAAAATATGTAAAGCGACAAATTGGATAATCGTTCGCGCAGACGGCCGTACAAACGCGACGAATTAACGCGCGAGTTGTAACATTTTATTCAAGTCGACGGGCGAAAAACAGCACGCTCGGATTCGATTAAGCGGTAGTGTACGGGAGACAAAAGTTAGCAGCCAAGATAGTGGTTAAGTTGCCTACATCGCCTGGCACTGATGATTCAGGGGGAAAAAAGAACGCTTGTGATTATATCGGGCTGGTCGGTTATGGGATAGGGTAGGAGGGGTGGGGGGGGGGGGGAGGTAGGGGAGAAGGATAGTTACCGACATGAGCG